>NC_041381.1:62783063-62842411 GCF_002162155.2 Triticum dicoccoides
GGATGGCGTCGATCAGGGCAGGGCGGCGCGACGGAGGGAGGAAACAGAGGGAAGAAACAGAGGGAAAGTGATTTTTTTTCAACTGGTGTATATATAGGATGGACCTTTAGTACCGGTTGGAGCCACCAACCGGTACTAAAGGTCTGTTTTGGCCAGGCCAAGCGGAGGGAAGCGCACCCCCTTTAGTACCGGGTCGTGGCTCCAACCGGTACGAAAGGGGGGGTCTTTAGTACTGGTTGGAGCCACGACCCGGTACTAAAGGGGGTGCGCTGGCTCCAGGCGGTGTGCAAGTTTAGTCCCACCTCGCTAGCCGAGCGGCTGCCGCACTGGTTTATAAGCCCCAGTGCGGTAGCTCTCTCGAGCTCCTCTCCTAAGCAGGCCTACTGGGCCTACCTGTCCTCTTCTGCCCAATGGGCCTACTGGGCCTTTGCGGTCCTGCACCCTGGCCCAACAAAAGGTTGTGTTCCTAATCGTATGCAGGCCGCTTTGGCCCAGTAGGCTGGCTTTTTTATTTTCTTAATTTTTTTCGCTTTCTTTATTTTTATTTTATTTATTTTTGAGTTGTTTTTTTGCAGTATTTAGAGTTTCTTTGTGAATATTTTTGCTTTAGGTACAAAAAATTACAAACTTTCTGTTAGTGTTGGTAGTTTTCAAATTTGAATAGTTTAAATTTTGAATTATTTGAAATTTGTGGGAATCACTAGTTTGTGAATAACTTAACTTTGAAAAAAGTTTTTTCAGTGATTCTTTTTTCTTATGTTTAATATTAGTGTGTTTTATCATTATATTCAATTTGGTAACGCTTAGGTTATTTAAAAAATGAAATGCCTTTGTAACAGTTGAGTTTTCGTCGGAAACCCTCATACTTTGAAAGAGATTGTCCATTTTGTACACGAAGTGCATCCAGTTTTTGCCATAACCCTCTCTACTTTTTTGCACATGCTATTTGTATGAAATTATGATACCATGCCAACTTTCAACCTTTTCTAAGTTCATTTGAAATGCTTTTCAATTTCAGGGTCATTTAGCTGGAAAAAATCAGTAAATGCATGTAAAGAATTTGTTTGCACATAAAATTTCTTCGCGTTTCAAATGCCAAAACACATAACTACCCTAACTATTACAGACATTCCCTCCTGGGTGTGAAACACAGAAGAAAGTGATGATAGTAAAGCCGATCACATCCTAGATCTTTGGGTGTGAAACTTTTTCTTCGCGTGTGTCCCTTTGCGCCGTAGCCATGGAAAATCTTCATCATTTAACTGAATGCTCGGGTCAATATTCACTGTGAATGGAGCAATTTCATCAAACTTCTCATAATCTTCTGACATGTCTGTCTTGTCATCCACTCCCACGATGTTTCTTTTTCCTGAAAGAACTATGTGGCACTTTGGCTCGTCGTATGATCCATTTCCTTCCTTATCTTTTCTTTTTCTCGGCCTGGTAGACATGTCTTTCACATAAAAAACCTGTGCCACATCATTGGCTAGGACGAATCGTTCGTCTGCATACGCAAGATTGTTCAGATCCACTGTTGTCATTCCGTACTGCGGGTCTTCCGTTACCCCGCCTCGTGTCATATTGACCCATTTGCACCGAAACAAAGGGACCTTCAAATCACCTGATCCATAGTTAAGTTCCCATATGTCCTCTATGTAACCATAATATGTTTCCTTTCCCGTGTTGGTTGTTGAATCAAAGCGGACACCACTGTTTTGGTTGGTGCTCTTCTTATCTTGGGCGATCGTGTAAAATGTATTGCCATTTATCTGGTACCCTTTGAAAGTCATTATATTTGAAGATGGTAACTGGGACAGCGAGTACAGGTCATTTTGAATATCACCATCATTCAGGGCACGTTTCTGCAACCAACCGGCGAAAGTCCTCATTTGTTCGCGTGTAATCCAGTCGTCAGACTTCTCCGGGTGTTTGGACTGTAGAAAATTCTTGTGTTCCTCCATATACGGAGCCACCAAGGCGGAATTCTATAGAACTGTGTAGTGTGCTTCAGTGAGAGAATGCCCGTCCATACGTATTATTTGATGCCCTCCTAGCGTGCCTTTTCCTTCCAGTCTGCCCTTATGCCGCGATTCAGGAACACCAATCGGCTTAAGGTCGGGAATAAAGTCAATACAAAACTCAATGACCTCCTCATTTTCATGGCCCTTCGAGATGCTTCCTTCTGGCCTAGCACGGTTATGAACATATTTATTCAAGACTCCCATGAACCTTTCAAAGGGGAACGTATTGTGTAGAAATACAGGACCCAAAACGTTAATCTCTTTGCAAAGGTGAACTAGGACGTGCGTCATGATGTTGAAGAAGGATGGTGGGAACACCAACTCGAAACTGACAAGACATTGCACCAAATCATTCTGTAATCTTGGTATGATTTCTGGATCGATTACCTTCTGAGAGATTGCATTGAGGAATGCACATAGCTTCACAATGGCTAATCGAATGTTTTCCGGTAGAAGCCCCCTCAATGCGACCGGAAGGAGTTGCGTCATAATCACGTGGCAGTCATGAGACTTCAGTTTCTGGAACTTTTTCTCTGTCATACTTATTATTCCCTTTATATTCGACGAGAAGCCAGACGGTACCTTCATGCTGAGCAAGCATTCGAAGAAGATTTCCTTCTCTTCTTTGGTAAGAGCGTAGCTGGCCTAACCCTGATGTATGCCGTTTTTTCCGTGCATACGTTGCTGGTCCTCTCGTGCCTCTGATGTATCTTTTGTCTTCCCATACACGCCCAAAAAGCCAAGCAGGGTCACGCAAAGATTCTTCGTCACGTGCATCACGTCGATTGCGGAGTGGACCTTTAGGTTTTTCCAATATGGCAGGTCCCAAAATATAGATTTCTTCTTCCACATGGGTGCGCGTCCGTCAGTGTCCTTCGGAACAGGTTGTCCGCCAGGACCCTTTCCAAAGATTACCTTCAAATCCTTGACCATATCATGTACATCAGCACCAGTACGATGGCGAGGCTTCGTCCGGTGATCCGCCTCACCTTTGAAATGCTTGCCTTTCTTTCTTACAGGATGCCTTGTCGGAAGAAATCGACGATGTCCCAGGTACACATTCTTCCTACAACTATCCAAATATATACTGTCGGTGTCATCCAAACAGTGTGTGCGTCCGCGGTATCCCTTGTTTGTCTGTCCTGAAAGGTTAGTAAGAGCAGGCCAATCATTGATGGTCATGAACAGCAACGCCTTTAGGTCAAATTCTTCCTGTCCGTGCTCATCCCACGCACGTACACCTGTTCCATTCCACAGCTGTAATAGTTCTTCAACTAATGGCCTTAGGTACACATCAATGTTGTTGCCGGGTTGCTTAGGGCCTTGGATGAGCACTGGCATCATAATGAACTTCCGCTTCATGCACAACCAAGGAGGAAGGTTATACAAACATAAAGTCACAGGCCACGTGCTATGGTTGCTGCTCTGCTCCCCAAAAGGATTAATGCCATCTGCGCTTAGACCAAACCATGCGTTCCTTGGGTCACCTGCAAACTCCTCCCAGTACTTTCTCTCAATTTTTCTCCACTGCGAACCGTCAGCGGGTACTCTCAACTTTCCGCCTTTCTTACGGTCTTCTGCGTGCCACCGCATCGCCTTCACATGCTCTTTGTTTTGGAACAAACGTTTCAACCGTGGTATTATAGGAGCATACCACATCACCTTGGCAGGAATCTTCTTCCTGGGGCGCTCGCCCTCGACATCACCAGGGTCATCGCGACTGATCTTATAACGCAATGCACCGCATACTGGGTAAGCGTTCAAATCCTCGTACTCACCGCGGTAGAGGATGCAGTCATTAGGGCATGCATGTATCTTCTGCACCTCTAACCCTAAAGGGCAGACATCCTTCTTTGCTTCATACGTACTCTCGGGCAATTCGTTGTCCTTTGGAAGCATATTCTTTATCATTACCAGGATCTTTCCAAATCCCTTGTCAGATACACCATTCTCTGCCTTCCATTGCAGCAATTCAAGTGTGGTGCCCAATTTTTTTTTGTCAGCTTCGCAATTCGGGTACAACAATTTCTTGTGATCCTCTAACATGCGCTGCAACTTCGTCCTCTCTAGATCACTTGCGCAGTTTCTCTTTGCATCGGCAATGGCCCGACCTAGATCATCAGCGGGCTCATCTGATGCCTCTTCTTCATCTTCTTCCCGCATTACCGGCTCAGTTTCTTCCCCCATTGTTGTATCATTGTATTCAGGGAACCCATGGCCAGGATAGACGTCATCGTCCTCTTCTTCTTCATTGTCTTCCATCATAACCCCTATTTCTCCGTGCTTGGTCCAAACATTATAGTGGGGCATGAAACCGGACTTAAATAGGTGGACGTGAATGGTTTTTGACGTAGAGTAATTGTGACCATTCTTACAGCCAGCACATGGACAAGGCATAAAACCATTCGCCCGCTTGTTTGCCTCAACGGCCCGCAGAAAAGTATGCACACCATTAATGAACTCGGGAGAGCATCGGTCATCATACATCCATTGTCGGCTCATCTTCATTACACAACACCGAATAGACCAAATTAATACAAGTTCATACATAAAGTTCATATATAAAGTTCATACATAAAGTTCATATACAACACTTAATTAAATGCAACAAACAAATAACTCTCTAGCTAAAGAATTTAAATGCAACAACAAATGCGATGAAGATCGCAACTAAGGTAACAATTGATCCAATAGCATAATGATACCAAGCCACACTATCAATAACATATTTTCTAATCTTTCTAATCTTCAAACTCATTTTCTCCATCTTGATCTTGTGATCATCGACGACATCGGCAACATGCAACTCCAATTCCATCTTCTCCTCCTCAATTCTTTTCAATTTTTCTTTCAAATACTCGTTTTCTCTTTCAACTAAATTTAACCTCTTGACAATAGGGTCGGTTGGAATTTCCGGTTCAGCTACCTCCTAGATAAAAATATCTATGTCAACTTGATGGGCTTAATTTGTCATAAACACGAAATGCAACAACTAGTTTTAAAAGAGAATATACCACATCTGAATCATAACAAGGACGAGGGCTGATGGGGACGGATATCAAAACCATGGCACTATGTATAACAAACAACGTACGGGTAAGATAATTATACGAGTAACTATATATCCAAATCACACAAACATCAATTTGGTAATGTAAAACATTCATGAACAAGAGCCTCGCCATTTCCCGGCGACGGGACGGTGCGGGCAATCGACAGTGGTTACGACGGAGATTTAGAAGGCACTAAGTAAACCACACCTACATATGCAAACTAAGTGTTATTTTTGACCTCAAAATGCATATAAATCAAATACTAGCAAATATAATTCCTCCCAAATTAATCACTATACAAAGCATTGCAAGAGCCAATCTAGCAATGAGAGTTGAAAGGACAAAGTTGCTAACCTTTGTGATCAATTGAATGGATGGGGGCCTTCAAATCTTGACAAAATTTGTGATGAGATCGAGGAAGAGAGGGGAAGAACAGAGGAAGTGAGGGGAAAGGGGAAGAACAGAGTGGCTCGGGTGGACAAAGGGTTTATGTACGTCGACCTTTAGTACCGGTTCGTGTCACGAACCGGTACTACAGGTGCTAGAGGGGCCCCAGACTGACAACACCCTGCCACCACTCTCTTTAGTACCGGTTCGTGGCACGAACCGGTGCTAAAGGTTCGCCACAAACCGGTACTAATGAGAACGGCCGGCTAGCCGTTGGAACCGGCACTAATGGACACATTAGTGCCGGCTCAAAATCAAACAGGCACTAATGTGTCTAATATTAGGTCCATTTTCTACTAGTGTGATACCATTTAGAGAATGATTTGGTGCATCGATAATTGATTGATCATGCACTAGGCACATATATATAGGTACAAGGGGTGCGACCGGTATCTTGTCTCCTAAAATACACGTACATACAAAGGAAGACGGACACTACAGGTACTGCATACAAAACCCGGACCTACGTACATGTACACATGTTCAACAATGGTCAAGCAGAGATAGGGGAAAGGAAGACACGAAGTAATAGGGTATAGGGTCTAGACAATGGCTAGCAGCCTAGCATCAACCCAACACCTTTGATAAACAGGGCTAGTCTCCATACATGAGAGTATTTGTCAAATTTAGAGATGATGGGTCATTATGCAGATGCGGGAAAGAGATATGCCAAGATACAGATCCGTGAAACGACAGAAGCTGCTGCATCCAGAGGTCTTCTGCCACGGCGTTAACATTAGACCTCCATCGTCATTAAGAAAGTAATAATGCGCTCCTGTGAATGCCGATTCGCAGGTCGGTAGCAACAGCGAAGTCCTTAATTAGAAATTGACGGTGCGATCTAGGAGTAGTACAACGGTAGATGCTTCACTCTTTCAGACAGCTATGAAGCTACTGACAGTCGGAGCTAGCTTCGGTTTGCCAAGCGGCAGGCCTCTCAGGCCGCGCGGCGGATCCTGGACTTGGTCTCGGCCCATTTCACTCACACCATACACGATCATGATCTATAGAAAAGACCTTGGACTTGGATTTGACCCTCCTTTTATTTCCTGTTCTTAATTACTTGACCTCTACCTACCAGCTGTATACATAACCATTGCTACACTAGTCACTTGTGCGCATTCATCAAGAGCAACGGTGCATGGTGTGAATGGTGTGATTCCTTGCTGCTGCCAACCGGTCCAAGTCTTCCAGGTCGTAAAAATGTGACTTGAGGAGCACTTCACGAGAAACACACGAAAAGAAAGACAAAAGGGACATGGTTTAGAGATTGCAGGACCACAGTTTCATCGCGGCCACATAGGTAGGATCACCGTGAAAGCGCGAGGAGCACCGTAGGTAGAATGAGCCTTGCAGCCACGTCCCACGTAGGTGCAAAGTTGACCTCGACGGGACGCTTTATGTCTGATTGATGAATCCTGCACTTCCGGACAGCAACGACTGCAAGCCAACACGGTTTCTCCCTCGCCTGAGCTCGTCCATTCTTCCGGGATCCGCGGTGCAGACGGCGGTCGGAGTCGGCCGACCGGACAGCAACGACTGCAAGCCAACACGCCCCCGGTCGAGTCACGGGATCGACATGGTACCTTGCCACCTCTTTGCCGGCACGCACTTCTATTCTAGGATTGTCTTTTGCCTTGGCCTGCTCCTCTTTTGTCCAAAGCCCCGTGAAACCGTTCCAAAAAAGCAAGGCTAGATCCGTGAAGCGACAGAAGCTGCAGTGCCCGCAGTTCAACCACGGCGGTGGCTGCAGTGCTCATCGTCGGAGAAAAGCAAACGTCGTCATTTTGTGACAGTTAACAAAGTCCTTGATTAGAAATTGACGGCGTGCGTGATGGCCGTAGACACTCTCTCCCGGACAGCTGTGAAGCTTAACAGTTGGAGCCCATGTCGGAGTCGTCGCCAACTGATCACGTCGCCCGCGCGAGGACTCGGTCTAGCGTACGTGGCCCGCGTCACAACACAGACACGCCATTAGCAGCAGCAGCAACAGCGAGCAGGTGAACAGCTGAACTGAATCACTCGAGGAGATGACCTCTACCCGCCAATCATGGTCGATGCTAGCGGTACTACTCCCTTGCGCGCACTGATCACCTCATCACCAGCAATGGTGTGCATGTGAATGATGTGATGCGTGCTGTTGCCGACCGGTCCCAAGGCTTTGATGAAGCCATAAAAATGTGACTGGGTCCGTACGTACAAGAGCTTTTCACAGCCACGTAGAGTAAGTACGTACGTGCACATTTGACCTGAAGCAAGCAAAGCATGTGGTTTGAACAGTTTAATTAGGCCGGCCGGTAAATCAGGTCCAGTCCACGTCAGATAATTTCTCCTGGATCCGCGGCGCGGCGGGCGGGCGGAGTCAGCCGCCCGGACAGCCACCGCAGCACGCTCGGTCTTGGCCTTGGCCTCTCCAGAGCCAAAGACGACGCTGGTCGCACTCACAAACAGCTAGCCGCCTCATCAAGGTCGATCCAGCCGCCAGATTTGATGCTGCGCACCGCGCACGCACCAGTACCGACCCATACACGCCGACCCATCACCCAGACATAATGACCACCTTGTGCAGGAACAGTTAATTACCTGAAGCCATCCAACCACCTGTCGAGAAAACGAAAGCGATCGAGAGATGCGGGAGCAGTGAGTCACACGCACCGGCACGAATGAAGGTGAGACAGACTAATCAATGAAGACTATACGTACCAGTGTGTAGCAGTATGGAGATTAGTACTAGTTGCCGGCATGCACATGCCAGGAAGAAGAAACTTAGGTCAACTCCACCGCACGACCCTAAATCCATTTTATCCAGATTTTGTCCGTATAAGATAGAAATAGAGAAAACAAACGTCGAACGGACAAACTCGTAGCACCCAACGCTGCTACCCCATTTTCATCAGCTGTCCGTCCTCGTCATTTCTTCGAGCACGTAGTAGGCATAGCCAACTTGATGCCGCCGCAGCCGCTCCTGCTCATGCACGCCCTCGCTCCCGTCGCGACCACATGCCCTCCGTCGCGCCCGACGCCTCGCCTGCTCCCGCCGAGCGCAGCCGCTCCTGGTCCGGCGGAAGTGGGGCCGCGTGCTCGGGGCCTCGCCGGGGCGCTCGCCCACGCGGCGAAGCTGGCTAGCTAAGCTAGCTAGCACGGCGGTTGGCTAGCTAAGCTAGCAAGCTAGCACAAGCACGTCAGGGTCCTGCAGCTGTGACCGCGCGTCCGCCCGTGCTCGTCAGCCCGCACGCCAGCCCCGCCGTCGCCGAGCCTGCAGCGCGTCCGCCTGTGCTTGCCAGCCGCCCGCAGCCCAGTCCCGTCATAGCCGAGCCCACAGCAGCGCCGTCCTGCGCCGCCGCCCATCGCCGCGCCCGCAGAGCCGGCCCACGCTGCCGCCCACCGCCGTGCCCGCATGCCTGCGTGCGCCCTCGCCCGCATGCCGCGCCGGCCGCGCAGCAGTTCGCGCTCTCCCTCGTCAGCCGTCCTCGCCCGCACCCTCGCGCCGAAGCTCGCCCGCTCGCCGCGCCGGCCGCGTAGCACCTCGCCCTTGCCGTGCTCTCGTGCCCGCAGCGCCATGCGTCGTGGTGGTGGGTTGCGCGTGGTGGGCCAGGTACAGAAAAGAAGAGAGTGACAGGTGGAGTCGAGGGCGGACACAGACGGACGACGAGTACGCGAAGACGCCTGTTTTCTGTCCGTTTTGGCCTCAAACCAAGAGCAACTTTGGTCTAGAAACGGGACAGAAGCGAACACAGACCAGACGAAATGTCCGTATGTTCCCTTGCGTTGGGTCGTTCGGTTTGTCCGTTTTACCCTAAAGGACACAATGTGGTCGATTTGGGTCACGCGCTGGAGTTGGCCTCAAACCGAAAGGCGTGCGTGTGCAGCCGCGCATTCATTTGACATGCACGAGCACGACAGGGTAGTGTAGCCTACTACACTATGACTTTCGGTTGTTCTTGTTGGACACTCTACGGAGTACTACATATGCTTCATGGGTACGCGTAGTATACTCCTGCTTGGGTTCAACTCTCTGTCGCAAAAGGGTCAATTAACTGCCCATCCAATCTGAACATGGCGCCAGTGAGTGAGTGACTGCAACTAGATTGATGTTTGATGCAGTGCAGTTAGGCAGCAGCTACCTAGCTTTATCATCATTACTCATAAACAAGATGGGGTTGGTTTGGAGGCTCGCAGCCGCAGATAGGACACTGAATCGGGTTGTCTTCAATTTGACGTGATGGGTCAAGTTAATTGACAGATCTGTTTATACGGACACCGAGCATAGAAACATGGTACAGAGATTAGACATACTACATCAGCATGGTTACAACCGTATGTGGTTTGAGCTAGGGCCCCAGCTGTACAGTTGTTTGCATTCTTAATCATCTCTGCATCTACATGCGAGCGTGTCTACCGGCGAACTACGCACTCTGACAGCTCCAGATCATCGGTATCACAACAACATTCTTCATCTGCCATATATGCTGCGCCAGCTTGGAAGAAACAAGCAGCTGTGTACATGTGGTCTGGTGCCTACAAACGTGTTAGTCTTTCTTATATTCTCAAAATGAAGACAAAAAAATATACATACAAGGGTGGCAGAACAGTGTAGACGATTGTGCATGCTTAAGTCAGCCGTAGCTGGATTCATTTCTTCCCATCTTGAGATTATTAAGATGCCATCCGGACATGGTGCTTGCTTTTCCGGCTCTTTTCAATGCAACCAGAACTCCCTAATCAATCCTCATACCATAAATTCTAGTCAATCCGGCCGTGTAAGGATGTGGCGCTTTCAGCTCAAATATAGAGTATCTTGTGGACTTGGTCTTGGCCGATGCAAGTCACGCCATCATCATTCATCAGCAAGAAACGAGTGAAATGAGTTGATGGATTGATGCTACTCATCGAGCTCATTCATCGATCCCCAGCGAGTAAACATCCTGAATGATCAACTCACACTCAACGTGTGCTCTCTAAACGAAAATAGTGTGCCCAAAACAGATGTCAACAATTTACATATATATACTGTGGCTGGATGGCGGAGATGAAGGTGCATGAGCATAGCTTGATATTCCATTGATATGCATCTTTTCCAGTTAAAGGGTTTTACCATCTATGTTGTTTCCTTTGAGACATTGGAGTCCACCAAATTCAGCCAACTCGTTGGTTTTCATGCAATTAACAATCTGGGAAGCAACTCTGGATTATAGTTTAGGTTCTACGTCTACTTACTAGATCAGTAGTGACCACATCTTGTGTCACATGATACTAGATCAGTAACATGCCTTGGCACGGGGGTGCCCATCCCAACGACGTGGCCAAAGGAGTAAAAATCAAACAGTATGATGTGTTCGTAGGAAGGCAAGTTTAGCACATGTACTCAATATGAAAACTGATTCCTGGTTGAAGAGAAGAAAAAACATTCATTCTGTACCAGAACTCGCCACCGACAAAGAAGAGGAGCAGCCCCAAGAACGGCAACAACAAGGAAACTACACCACCTACACGGAGCTCAACAACCTCCAGGGCTCTATCCAAGATATGAGCAACCTTGCCGAGTCTCTTCGAGGCATGTCCGCCTACATGAACATGAACTTCTCCAATTGGAGCCAAGGATGGGCTCCTGACGAAATACCGCAATGATCTCGCCAGTTTGGGCTTGCACAAGCCTAAGCTTGGGGGAGGTTATCACCACTTCTACATCAAGATATGGCGGTATTTGAATAATTTGTAATGAGGTTGTACTTAAGTTCGTGGAGCTTCAAAACATTCATGTTGGTTTATTCCAACACTTTGCTTTTTCTTTATATTTTTATTTTGCCTTTGCGATTTTTGGGTTGCAAGTTAATTTTCAAAATCCCCAAAACAAGCAAAAAAATAAAATAAGCTCTGGTTTGCTCTTGTTCTTTATCTTGCCCTTTGGAGTTCGTTTGCAATTTGTTTTCAGAGGAGTTGATTGATGAAGCCATGTACCTAGGGTAGGGTCATGGACCTGTCCAAGGTACCCTCCCCAAGGACATCTCTAGAAGAAACTGCCTTTCAGTCGACCTGGAAGGATTCCACTCGACGAACTCGAAGACACTCGACCATGAAGACTCACTCGACCACCAGGAGATCTAGGGTCATTCTGCACCCAAACGGTCTGTTATTAAGTAGTCTTTATGGCCATGATAGCACTTTATGTAAGGCGTTTCCAGTAACGCCAGGCCTTTATGTACATTGAACCCTCCGCTACGTGGGCTGGCTGGGGTCCTGGCGCACTCTATATAAGCCACCCCCCTCCACAGGCAAAAGGGTTCGCACCCCTGTAACTCATACGCATATAATCCAGTCGGCCGCCTCCGGGCTCCGAGACGTAGGGCTGTTACTTCCTCCGAGAAGGGCCTGAACTCGTCACTCCCTTGCGTATACAACTACTCCATAGCTAGGATCTTGCCTCTCCATACCTACCCCCTATTCTACTGTCAGGCTTAGAACCACGACAGTTGGTGCCCACCGTGGGGCAGGTGTCTTAGCGACTTATTGGAGAAGTTGCAATTGTTCTGATCGCCTTCACCATAGTTTCTAGCGGAGTTTTAGTGGAGGGCCACGAGATCCGTCTCGGCGCGCTCACGTTCATCGCCGACGACTCCGCTTGGCTCCAGGAGGCTCCACTCGACATCGACGCGCTCCCAGTCCGTGGAGCGACACACTTTTGCGCATGTGTCCGCGGTGTCTTGCTGCGGCAACCGTCGGCCCCGTATCGGTCGACCCCTGCGTCGTCCTCCCTCCCTGTCTCCCGCCAGTGCAAGCGCTCTGGTCGGTCAAGGCTTCAGCGGTGGCTGAGACACGCAGTGGCTCGCCAATCGGCCACCACCCAAGTCGCGGCGATTGAGCCCGACGAATCTCTCTACGGCCTGTTCGATCTGTCGACTGGCTCTGTAGAGACTGCATCCGAGTGCGACAGCAGTGATCTAGCGGCGGAGGTCCTGATGGTCAATGGGCCTCGTAGTCCTCCCGGCTTCTCCCGCACCGATGGAGGGGACGGCGGAGGCGACCCAGCTTAGGTCCACGAGGAGTAACAACCCGAGCCACTCACTTCGCTGCAAAGATAAGTTCTTCGCCGCCGGAACATGGATGCTCTACATACTCCTATCGTAGGAGAAACCCTCGAGGCTCGCGCCTTGGAGGACGCGCCTTTGGCCAACTTGGCTGAGCGCACTCGACTAGAGAACCTCCAGCGAGCACTCGACGAGCGCGCGCGTCAACGAGTTCCAGACTCCAGTCGACGTCAACTCTTTCCGCCACCAACTCAGATATATCGAACCCCAATTCAGAATCTGGCAGCTGCAGCCCGTATAGCAGAGTCGATTCAGCCCTCTCAGTCAGAGGCTGGCAGAGGCTTGATGCAGATCAGAGATTTTCTCCAGGCAGCAGGAGATCAAAA
The DNA here is from genome assembly GCF_002162155.2 of Triticum dicoccoides. Lineage (NCBI taxonomy): Eukaryota > Viridiplantae > Streptophyta > Magnoliopsida > Poales > Poaceae > Triticum > Triticum dicoccoides. The sequence continues at coordinate 62,795,996 of NC_041381.1, forward strand.
TTCAGCTGTATCGCAGTCGCGTAATAGGATTCACAGTCAATATGTCGCTGCGAATACAGTCCAGTCGGCCCATAGCCCAAGATCGCCTCTGCGGCATGAGGGATGTGGAGGTCGACGTGATCAGTATGATGACCGATTCGATCGCGATGATCGACGTCGAGTGCCCACTCCTCCCCCAAGGGGTGGGTCTTACGCCCCTCGGTAGCAAGATGACAGACGCCAGCACAGTGTTGGGCGAAGGGTTCTAGTCGACCCCAGAGAACCAGGCTTTAACGCGAGATTCATTATCGTGCAAGGTCTGGTCGACCCGAACAGAGCTCACCGAGAAGGCCATGACAGAGATGTGCTCACCAGCAGCCGAGTTCATGTCTCAGGACCAGAGTGTTTTAGCAGAGCCATCAGAGCCGCGGTGATCCCTCCCAACTTCAGGTTAGCGACTGGGGTGAGTAAGTTCACTGGTGAGTCCAAGCCCGATACTTGGCTTGAGGACTACCGAGTGGCTGTTCAGATTGGCGGTGGTAATGATGAGGTGGCCATGAAACACTTACCGCCTATGTTGGAGGGCTCGGCCAGAGCCTGGCTGAATCAGTTGGCACCTAACAGCATTTACACTTGGGAAGATCTTGCCCGAGTGTTTGTCACGACATTTGAAGGAACGTGCAAACGACCTGCAGGTTTGACAGAGCTACAGGTTTGCGTACAAAAGTCGAATGAAACCCCGAGGGATTACATCCAGAGGTGGATCACATTGCATCATAGGTGGAGAACGTATCTGATCACCAAGCAGTCTGTGCCTTCAAGGAAGGCGTTAAGAACAGAGAGTTAAGTTTGAAGTTTGGTCGGACCGAAGACATGACCCTGAGTCGAATGATAGAGATTGCCACCAAATATGCCAATGGTGAAGAAGAGGATCGACTCCGGAGTGGCAAGTACAAGCCGAGCCAGTCGGAAAAAGGAAACTCCAGTCGAAAGCAGAAGCGGAAAGCCGAGCCAGCTGCTCCTGGAGAAGCCTTGGCCGTGACTCAGGGCAAGTTTAAAGGGAAGCCCAAAGGATCTTGGAACCCCAAGAAGGTGAAGGACGACGTGATGGATTTTCCATGCCACATCCACACGAAGAAAGATGAAGAGGGTAACTTCATTTACCCGAAACATACCACTTGCCAGTGCCGGCTCTTAATCCAGCAGTTTCAAGGTAAACAACCCAAGGATAAAGAAAAGGAGTCAGACAAGATTGAGGACAAAGAGGACAGTGATGGAGGATACCCCCATGTCAATTCCACCCTGATGATTTTTGCTGATGTTGAGAGCAAAAGTTAATTGAAAGTTATCAATCGGGAAGTGAATATGGTTGCTCCGGCGACACCCAGTTATCTAAAATGGTCTCAGACCGCCATCACATTCGACCAGTATGATCATCCGACACACATAGCCACCCCTGGGAGGCAAGCTTTGGTGGTCGACCCAGTCGTCGAAGACACTCGACTGACTAAGGTTCTGATGGATGGTTGCAGCGGACTGAATATATTATATGCGGAGACGCTGAAGGGAATGGGCATTCCGATGTCCAGACTCAGTTCCAGCAACATGAGTTTGCATGGAGTCATTCCTGGGAAGAAGGCTGAGTCACTCGGCCAAATTGCTCTTGATGTGGTTTTCGGCGATTCAAAGCATTTCCGCAAAGAAAAGTTAACATTTGAAGTTGTGGATTTCCATAGTGCTTATCACGCCATTTTAGGCAGGCCAGCTTATGCACGATTCATGGCTCGACCATGTTACATGTACCTCAAATTGAAGATGCCTGGTCCCAAAGGTGTGATCACCATCACTGGCAATCGGAAAAAGGCAGAAGAGTGCTTTCAGAAGGGCTCAAAGATTGCCGATGCTCAGATAACGGTAGTAGAGCTGCAAGAATACCATAAAAATGCAGATCCGAGTGATTTGTTGCGGGCCAAGAAGCCCGCCACGGAGTCAGGGTTCCAGTCGTCTGGTGAAACGAAGCCCGTTCACATTCACCGGACCGACCCCAGTGCTGCTCCGACTCATATCTCCACAACACTCGACTCTAAATAGGAAGAAGCGCTCATCCAGTTCCTCCATGAGAACTGGGACATCTTCGCATGGAAGCCTGCTGACATGCCGGGTGTTCCCAGGGGGCTGGCTGAGCATCGTTTACGAGTCGACTCAAAAGTGAAACCTGTCAAAGAACATCTTCGACGGTCCGCCATTCAGAAGAGAAAGGCCATTGGCGAGGAGGTGGCTCGGCTCCTGGCAGCAGAGTTTATCCGAGAGATTTACCACTCCGAGTGGCTTGCCAATGTTGTCATGGTCCCCAAGAAGGACAAGTCACTTTGCATGTGCATTGATTTCAAACATATCAATCGGGCCTGCCCGGAAGATCGTTTTCCTCTCCCCCGCATTGACCAAATAGTCGACTCGACTGCGGGATGTGAGCGTCTGTCTTTTTTAGACGCCTATTCCGGTTATCATCAGATCCGTCTGTATGGACCCGACGAGATCAAAACAGCTTTTATCACCCCATTCAGATGCTTCTGCTATGTCACCATGCCATTCGGCCTCAAGAATGCCGGAGCCACATTCATGAGGATGATTCAGAAGTGTTTACTCACTCAAATCAGTTGGAACGTGGAAGCATACATGGATGATATTGTGGTCAAATCACGGAAGGGTTCCGACCTGTTGACTGACCTCACTGAAACATTTGCCAATCCCAGGAGGTATGATATCAAGCTTAATCCATCATAGTGCACATTTGGAGTTCCTGGTGGAAAGTTACTCGGTTTTCTCGTTTTCGAATGAGGAATCGACGCCAACCCAGAAAAAGTTTTTTTTTTGACTGGGAACCCAGAAAAAGTTGGCACTATACTCCGAATGAAACACCCCGTGCGTGTGCACGATGTCCAGAAACTTACTGGATGCTTGGCCGCGTTAAGTCGATTCATCTCTCACCTCGGTGAAAAGGCATTGCCTCTTTACCGACTGATGAAGAAGTCAGACAAGTTCGAGTGGACTCCTGAAGCTGATGCAGCGTTTGCAGAACTAAAAGCTCTGCTCTCCATCCAGCCGGTGCTTGCTGCTCCAATCAGCAAAGAGCCTCTGTTGCTTTACATTGCATCCACAGGACAAGTCGTCAGTACAGTACTTACGGTCGAGCAGAAGAAGAAGGGAAAGCCTTCAAAGTTCAGCGCCCAGTATATTATCTTTCCGAAGTATTGACCCCATCGAAGCAAAGATACCCTCATTATCAGAAGCTTGTATATGGGATTTACATGACCACGAAGAAGGTTGCTCATTATTTCTCTGATCATTCCATTACAGTCGTCAGCGACGCCCCATTGTCAGAGATTTTGCACAACAGAGATGCAACTGGTCGAGTGGCAAAGTGGGCGATTGAACTCCTTCCCCTTGATATCAAGTTTGAGGCAAAGAAATCCATTAAGTCCCAAGCAGTAGCAGATTTCATCACCGAGTGGATTGAACAACAACTGCCGACTCAAGTTCACTCGGAGCACTGGACCATGTTCTTTGAAGGTTCTAAGATGTTGAACGGTTCCGGTGCTGGGATAGTATTGGTTTCCCCCCGAGGAGATAAGCTTAGATATGTGCTCCAGATCCACTTTGATTCCTCCAACAATGAAGCAGAATACGAAGCACTTTTGTATGGGTTACGCATGGCCATTTCACTCGGCGTCCGTCGCCTTATAGTTTATGGCGATTCAGATTTGGTGGTCAATCAGGTGATGAAGGAGTGGGACGTTAAAAGCCCAGCCATGACTGGTTACTGCAATGCGGTAAGAAAGCTGGAGAAGAAATTTGAAGGGTTAGAGCTCCATCATATACCCCGACTGAAGAATCAAGCGGCTGATGATTTGGCAAAGATAGGTTCCAAGAGAGAAGCCATTCCCAGTGATGTGTTCTTGGAACATATCCATACTCCATCAGTTCATGAAGATCCTTTTACCGAAGAAGCTTCGCAGCCAAAAAGTGTGACAGATCCGACTGAAGTAGAAGTTCCAGCGGTGGTCGACCTAATCATGGAAGCATTGGTCATCACTCCCCACTGGACAGTGCCGTACATCGCGTATATCTTAAGGAAAGAGCTCCCAGAGGATGAAGAAGAGGCTCGACAGATCGTCCGCCGATCCAAAGCCTTTACCGTGATAAAGGGACAGTTGTACAGAGAAAGCGCGACTGGAGTCGGTCAGAAATGTATAACGCCAGAAGAAGGTCGGATAATCCTTGACGATATCCACTCGGGGACCTGTGGCCATCATGCGTCTTCTCAGAACATTGTGGCTAAAGCATACCGAGCGGGATTTTACTGGCCAAGAGCAAATGAAATGGCAAAGGAGATAGTCGACATGTGTGAAGGATGTCAATTTTACTCCAATATGTCACACAAGCCCGCCTCAGCCTTGAAGACCATCCCACTCGTCTGGCCTTTCGCTGTATGGGGATTGGATATGGTTGGACCACTAAGAACAGGCAGAAGCGGCTTCACCCACGTGCTGGTGGCAGTCGACAAGTTCACTAAGTGGATTGAAGCTAAACCCATCAAGAATCTTGATGTCGGCACTGCTGTCAGCTTCATCAGGGAGTTGATATTCAGATATGGAGTTCCCCATAGCATTATCACTGATAATGGGTCGAACTTCGATTCCGAGGAATTCAGAGCCTTCTGCACGTCTCAGGGCACACGAGTCGACTATGCTTCAGTCGCTCACCCCAGTCGAATGGACAGGCAGAACGAGCAAATGGTTTAATTCTCAAAGGGCTTAAACCCCGACTGATGCGCGATCTCAAGCACGCAGCTGGTGCATGGGTCGACGAACTTCCGTCAGTACTTTGGGGATTAAGGACCACACCTAATTGGTCGACTGGGAGAACTCCGTTCTTCTTGGTTTATGGAGCTGAAGCAGTCTTGCCGAGTGACCTGCTTCACAACGCACCTCGAGTCGAACTCTACACTGAAGCTGAAGCAGAGCAAGCCCAACAGGATGCAGTCGACCTTCTAGGATAAGAAAGAGAGATGGCCTTGATCCGATCGACCATTTATCAGCAGGACTTGCGTCGCTTCCATGCCAAAAACGTGAAGAGTCGAGCCTTCCAAGAGGGAGACTTGGTTCTCCGAGTGGATCCGCAGAAGCCACACAGGCTTGCTCCAACTTGGGAAGTTCCCTTCATCATCACCAAGGTTCTCCACAATGGGGCGTACCGCCTTTACAATGTCGAGCACCAGATTGACGAGCCCCGAGCTTGGAACGCGGAGCTGCTCCGCCCCTTTTATACTTAAGTATTCACTCGAATGAGTTGTAATAAAAGTACTTCTGTAGTTTATTTATCAAAGACAAGAGTGTTATAATTTTCCCAGTGATTGTTGTTACCTTTGTTCACATACAGCAGTCCCCCAGTGGGTGGCTTAGCTGTGAATCCGTTTCGCCTACGTTTGTAAAAAAAATCCTTGCCGAGTGGTGAGCCAGCCTCCCACTCGGGGGCTTAGCTGCGAACCTGTTTCGCCTAAGTTTAACAAAAACCTACCGAGTGGTGAGCCAGCCTCCCACTCGGGGGCTTAGCTGCAGTCCAAGTACTTGCCTAAGTTTAAAAAAAAATCCTACCGAGTGGTGAGCCAGCCTCCCACTTGGGGGCTTAGCTGCAGTCCAAGTACTCGCCTAAGTTTAAACAAAATCCTACCGAGTGGTGAGCCAGCCTCCCACTCGGGGGCTTAGCTGCAGTCCAAGTACTCGCCTAAGTTTAAACAAAATCCTGCCGAGTGGTGAGCCAGCCTTCCACTAGGGGGCTTAGCTGCAGCCTAGTGCTCGCCTAAGTATAAATACAATGTGCGCTCCGCAAGGAGGACGAGGTGCATGTCGACTGCTACCTTCTCCTTCCGAGCTATGCCACAAATACAACGTGCGCTCCCCAAGGGGGACGAGGTGCAGGTTAACTGCTACCTTCTCCTTTCGAGCCACGCCACAAATACAACATGCGCTCCGCAAGGAGGACGAAGCGCAGGTCGACTGCTACCTTCTCCTTCCGAGCTACGCCACAAATGCAACGTGCGACCCGCAAGGAGGACGAGGCGCAGGTCGACTGTTACCTTCTCCTTCAGAGGTACACCACAAAAATCCTACCGAGTGGAGAGCAAACCTCCCACTCGGGGGCTTAGCTGCAGCCCAGTGCTCGCCTAAGTTTTTGAAAATCCTACCGAGTGGAGAGCAAACCTCCCACTTGGGGGCTTAGCTGCAGCCCAGTGCTCGCCTAAGTTTTTGAAAATCCTACCGAGTGGAGAGCAAACCTCCCACTCGGGGGCTTAGCTGCAGCGCAGTGCTCGCCTAAGTTTTTGAAAATCCTACCGAGTGGAGAGCAAACCTCCCACTCGGGGGCTTAGCTGCAGCCCAGTGCCCGCCTAAGTTTTTGAAAATCCTGCCGAGTATAGAGCAAACCTCCCACTCAGGGGCTTAGCTGCAGCCCAGTGCTCGCCTAAGTTTTTGAAAATCCTATCGAGTGGAGAGCAAACCTCCCATTCGGGGGCTTAGCTGCAGCCTAGTGCTCGCCTAAGTTTTTGAAAATCCTACCAAGTGGAGAGCAAACCTCCCACTCGGAGGCTCAGCTGCAGCCCAGTGCTCGCCTAAGTTTTTGAAAATCCTACCGAGTGGAGAGCAAACCTCCCACTCGGGGGCTTAGCTGCAGCCCAGTGCTCACCTAAGTATGACGAGGTACAAGTCGATTACAATCTGTGCTTCATCCCTACCTGCAAAAGTGCATCACAAGCACTAGCATATATTCCGAGCAAAGGACAACGTTCGGTCGAAGGCAAATGCAAATATATTCAACGGCAAACCCAAGTTCAGATAGCGTCCTACAGATCCAGAAGTGCTCAGGCACCAAGCCTTTTAAAGTTTACCGATTACAAAAACCACTCGGCATTCCGAGGCAAATTTAAGGCATCAAGCATAGAAGTTTTTTACACCTCCTGCGGAGGAATGGAAGGCGCGACAAATTCGTCCAGGTCGATTCCATCTACGATCCGAGTGGCAGCAGCAATGAAGGTCTCCATGAAAGATCGGAAGTCATGCTTCTTGGTATTGGCCACCTTGAGAGACGCCAGCTTGTCCTCTCGCGCGTCCTTGCAGTGAACACGGACCAGAGACTGAGCAACATCGGCACCGCACCTGGAAGAAGACTTCTTCCATTCTTGCACTCGACTTAGAACTTCGTTCAGTCGAGTCATCAGAGACTCGAGGTCATTTTGAAGTGTTTCTCCTAGCCAGAGTGCTGTGTCGATGCGCGACGTTGCAACCTTCAGTCTCGCAAGATAGTCGACCACAGCAGCAACGCGAGACTCGAGATGGAGCACGTTCTTGGCGGCTTCATCCTTCATAGGAGAGTTGATGGGGTCCAAGCCAGTCTCCACTCGACTAGTCTCCTCTTCAAAGTTTTGGCAGAATTCTGTGGATACAACCCAAAGATAAGCTAAGAGTCCTACAATAAGTCAGTGATTACCAGTCGGATATAAGGGGTTACCTTCGAGCATGAGGAATAACTTCTTGGCGAGTCCACCCAGATAAGCCTCTAAGTCGTTCTTGTTTCCCGCCAGCTCACTAGCCTTATCACTCAGGGCTATCTTGTCATTCTTCAATCGACTGGCCTCCTTGTTGGCCGCGTCGAGAGCAGCTTTCAGGTTGGTATTCTCCTCTTCAAGTTTGCTGATTGAAGCCAGCTTCTGTTCTGCAAGTTTCGTCTTGTCCGAAGAGACTTTCTGCGCCTCGGCAAGGTCAAGGTCCTTCTTCTTCAGAGCATCCCTCAGTTTATCTGCAAAATGACAGTGAGATTAGACTTACGAATGGACAAGAAATAAGGGCAGTCATCAAGGTTCTCACCAAACATACCTTTTGCCTCTTCCTTCGCCTTCGTGAAATTCTCCTAGACAAGCTTCAGATCAAGTTTGAGCTGGATATGCTTGTTCTCCAACTCAGTATAATGAGCCACGAGCTCACAAGATTTCTGCGAAAGATCAATCGACAGACGTCAAAAATAGGTCACTTCCGAGTGACTAATAGAAAAATCGTAGTATTTCTAAGACTACAGCCGAATCAAAACATTCAACTATAGTCTCGGGGACTACACCCAGTGGGTGCACTCAGCGTGCCCCCACTAGTTCTATCAGCTCGGGTTGATCAGTCGACCAAAAGAGACAGAAAGGCTAACTACCAGCAGTTGGACACAGTTTAAAAAAAAAGTTCTTCAGACCATAGTCGACTACCAGCAGCCGACCACGGTCTCGGGGACTACACCCAGTGGGTGCACTCAGCGTGCCCCCACTGGTTCCATGATTTTATTCGACCAGATCGAATGAAGCAAGCAAAAGAGAAAAAGTTCAAGACATAAAGACTACAGTCGACTGCCAGCAGTCCACCATAGTCTAGGGGACTACACCCAGTGGGTGCACTCAGCATGCCCCCACCAATCCAGACATTCCAATCGACACACCTACTGGGTGTATGACAGATACTAAGATCTTCAGAAAGAAAATTGTCAGGTATCATATCCTAACAGAACAGGCGGTGGTCAACTAACCTAGACATTGCTCTGAAGGGCCGAGCTTGCATCATAAGCCGCTTGGCTGGCGTCTCGGATCGCCTTCACTTGCTCCATCATGACCCCCGCTTGACGTATAGCTTCTTTAGCAGCGCCTGCTTGGTCCTCTGGGAGGTGATGGGTGGAAAAAAGAGAAGGCATTGCACTCGACGATGGTGGGTGAGCACTCATCAGCGGCACAGCAAAGGATACATTAGTCCGAGTGGCGTTGCCCTCCTCCGGAACCAGCGCATCAGGTGCTGATACGACCTGAGCAGCCTTGCCAGCAGATGCCTTTCTGTTCCTCCTCTGCCTCAGTGGCTCCTCATCATCATCATCAGGAAGATCAATGATGATATTAGGTGGAGCTACAGGAAAGATTCAAAAGTTAAAGATGAAGACCCTATCGACCGAAAGCGGAACTACAGGAATCGTACCAGGGTTGGAAGTGGCAGCGTCCTCCATTTATTGATCTTCATGTCTCATCGAGGTCTCAGAAGTAGCAGTGCTGCAGTTTCAGAAATCAGTCGGTCAGCGAACGAATCGACCAAGAGTAAATCCATGCAAAACAAGAAAACACAAGTTATGCCATTACCCAGAAATAGTGGGAATCGCCATCCTCATCTTCGGCAGGGCCTTCGTTGGTTTTGACGACACCGCTCGGAGTTGCTTCGGCGCTTTCTCAGTCAGCACCGGAGAGGTCGTCCAAGGACGCTTGGTCGACTGCACAACAGGCACGACCCCCTTGCCGCGCTCGACTGCAGGGTCATGAACGAGCTTGGTTCTCCTTTCAGTACGGGGAGGTTTGACTACCTCCTCCTCTTCCTCATCAGAGCCAGCATCTTCCTCACCCTCGTCGCCCTCCGACTCCCACTCCTCCTGACTTCTTTGGTCCGTTCTTGCACCCTGTTGGGCATCGAGTACATCTCAGTAGTGATCTGTAAGACAACAAACAAGACAAGTCAGTCGACCGAATTGCAGCAAAGCAGAATGAAGCAAACAGAGTCACAGTCAGAGAAATGTGGTCCGACCTTGTCTGGTTCATATGACTGGTCGAGTGGCAGGATCCTCCTGGCTCCACGGGGATTATCTTTGTTCCCTGTGATGGCAGTCATCCACCTCTCCAGAGTGGCATCGTCGACCTCCTCTGGGTGGACCCGAGTGGTGTCTTCAGTACCAGAGTACAACCACATCGGATGGCCCCGATATTGAAGTGGCTGAATGCGCCGTCGAAGGAAAACCTCCAAAAGATCCATGCCAGTCACTCCGTCGCGAATGAGCTGGACTACGCGCTCCACCAACATCCTAACATGAGCCTTCTCCTCCGGAAGCACCTTCAGAGAGGATGGCTTGTTCACTCGGTCCATGGAGAACGGGGGGATGCCAGTCGATTGCCCTGGCATCGACTGGTCTTGGCAGTAGAACCAGGTCGACTGCCACCCCCGAACTGACTCGGGAAGGGTCATGACTGGAAAGGCACTCTTACTCCTCATCTGAACCCCAAGACCCCCACACATCTGGATTACTTGGGTTTTCTCATCACTCGGGCTAGCCTTTTTCATCGTCTGAGAGCGACAGGTGAAAATGTGTTTGAAAAGGCCCCAATGCGGCCGACAACCCAAGAAGTTTTCGCACAAAGACACGAAGGCGGCGAGATAGGCAATGGAGTTGGGTGTGAAGTGGTGGAGTTGTGCCCCAAAGAAGTTCAGAAACCCCCGAAAGAAAAGATTCGACGGTAGAGAAAAACCGCGATCAACATGGGTGGCTAAGAGGACACACTCACCCTCCTGAGGCTGCGGCTGCCACTCCATCCCCGGAAGCCTTGCTGACCCATGGGGGGTCAGCCCTTCATTGGCCAGGTCGTCGAGGTCTTTCTGGGTGATGGTTGAACGGATCCAGTCTCCCTGGATCTAGCCTTGCAGCAAGTCGGACCGCGACGAGGATCCGCCCCGACTGGTTGTCGTGGTCCTAAGTCTGACAGTAGAATGGGGGGTAGGTATGGAGAGGCAAGATCCTAGCTATGGAGTAGTTGTGTACGCAAGGGATTTACGAGTTCAGGCCCTTCTCGGAGGAAGTAACATCCCTACGTCTCGGAGCCCGGAGGCGGTCGACTGGATTATGTGCATATGAGTTACAGGGGTGCCATCGTTTACACTGAGCAGGGGGTGGCTTATATAGAGTTCGCCAGACCCCTCCGGCCCTCAGTTATGCAGGGTTTAAAGTACATTAAGACAGGGGGTTACTGGTAACACCCTCATAAAGTGCCATGAAGACTATTAAAGCTACTTAATGACAAACCGTTGCGTGCTGAGTGACTTTAGGTCTCCTGGCCATCGAGTGGTTAGCTTCATGGTCGAGTGGCTATCTTCATCGTCGAGTGTCCTTGAGTTCGTCGAGTGAAGTCCCTCTTGGTCGACTGGAAGGTAGCTTCTTCTATGGATGTCCTTGGGTAGGGCATCCTAGATAGGTCCATGACCCTACCCTAGGTACATGACTTCATCATTAGCCACTGAATGGATCGAGGTTCGAGTGAGGAAGGGGTTGATAATTTTCTCTGACCTATTTCCCGTGCTCTGATTATGTCGTATCCTGGATCAGCAATTTTTCTTTTTTGGCATTGGCATTAACTTTTCTTTCAGTCGCCTTGATCCATTCCTTTCTTCTGTCGAGTGAACTTTTGAACTTAGTGAACTTCCGAGCGACGGATCGCAGGAAATCTATCGTCTGACAGATTGATCTGCCGTTAGCGGATTTTGTGGGATCTGAATTTTGGGAAGTGCGCGAAGCGGGGCGGACCGCGATACTCAGATGTGATAAGGCGTGGACGCCTCGATTTCCGCGCCGCCTTTTTCGCCACGTATCATGCGTGCGCGACTGTTTTGGGATGTGACAGGACCGCCCGGGCCTACTTGTCAGCCACTCGGAAGCGTCCTTATATAAAGCGCCGGGCGAGGGTTTTTGAACAGTGCCTTCTCATTCTCCTCTCTGCCCTCTTTGCCTCCGCCCACTGTGCCTTCTCTCGCCTCCGCCTATCCACTCCTCGCGTGCTTCGCCGGCGACAATGGTGAAGGAGAAGACTGCGGCCTTGGAGCGCGCAAAGAAGGCGACGGCGACGAGGAAAGCGAAGGGGAGAGTGTCCAGTCGGGGCGGATCTTCGTCAAGGTCCCGCCTGCCAAAAGGTTGGGTCCAAGGGGATTGGATCCGCTCGACCATCACCGAGACGGATCTCAATGACCTGGCCAACGAGGGTCTGATCCCCCACGGGTCAGCAAGGCTTCCGGGGACCGAGTGGCAACCGCAGCCACAGTAGGGTGAGTGCGTTCTCCTAGCCACTCATGTAGACCGTGGATTCTCTCTGCCGCCGAGTGTTTTCTTTCGAGGGTTTCTGAACTTCTTTGGGGCGCAACTCCACCATTTCACTCCCAATTCCATTGCCTATCTTGCTGCTTTCGTGTCCATGTGCGAGAACTTCCTGGATTGTCGACCACACTGGGGTCTCTTTAAGCACATATTCACCTGTCGCTCACAGACGGTGAAAAAGGCGAGTCCGGATGATGAGAGGATTATGGTTATCCAAATGTGCGGGGGTCTTGGGATTCAGATGAGGAGTAAGAGTACTTTCCCGGCCATGACCCTTCCTGAGTCGGTCAGAGGGTGGCAGTCAACTTGGTTCTACTGCCAAGATGAGTCGACACCGGGGCAGTCGACTGGTCTCCCTCCGTTCTCCATGGATCGAGTGGACAAACCCTCTTCTCTGAAGGTGCTTCCTGAGGAGAAAGCTCAGGTAAAAATGTTGATGGAGCGTGTAGTCCAACTCGTTCGGGATGGAGTGACGGGTATGGATCTTCTGGAGGTCTTCCTTAGACGGCGCATCCAACCGCTTCAGTACCGAGGCCACCCGATGTGGCTGTACTGTGGTACTGAAGACACCACTCGGGTCCATCCAGAAGCGGTCGACGACGCCACACTGGAGAGGTGGGTGACCACAATCATAGGGAATAAGGACAACCCTCGAGGGGCTAGGAGGATCCCACCACTCGACTATACCTACACAGCGGACACGGTATGACCACTTATCTCCAATTGTAATCTTGCTTTATTCATTCTGCTTCGCTGCGAAATGGTCGATTGACCTTTGTTTTGTTTTGTTGTCTGACAGGCCACCAGTGAGTTATACTCGATGCCCAATGGAGCGCAAACGCCGACTGAGGAGGAGGAAGGAAGTGGGGGCGAAAGCCCGGAGGAGTGGGATTCGTATGCTGACGACGATGATGAGGGTGATGACTCTGGTGAGGAGGAAGAGGAGGAGGAGGAGGAGGAAGTTGTACCTCCTCGCTCGGAAAGACGCTTGAAGCTTGTCCATGATCCCGCGGCCGAGCGTGGTAAGGGGGTCACAACCGTCACGCAGTCGTCCAAGCGCCCTCGGACTACTTCTTCGGTGCCGACTGAGAAATCTCCGAAGCAATCTCGAGTGTCGCCGTCGAAGTCGGCGAAGGTCTTGCCGAAGATGAAGATGGTGATCCCCACTATCTCAGGGCAATGGTGTAGCTTGAGTTTGTCTGTTCCACATGAACTTATTCTTGGTCGACTCATGAGCTAATTGACTGACTTCTGGAACTGCAGTGCGGCTACTTCTGATACCTCGGTCAGAGCTGAAGATCAGGAGATGGAGGATGCTGTTACTTAGAAACCTGGTATGACTCTTGTAGTTCCGTCTTCAGTCGATTGGCTTCTTGTCTCTAATTTTGATTCTTTTTCTGCAGCTTCATCTAACGTCGTTATCAACCTTCCCGACGACGACGACGAGGAACCACTGAGGCAGAGAAGGAACAAGAAAGCGTCTGCTGGCAAGGCGACTCAGGACGTGCCAGCACCCGAGACATTGGTCGTGGGGGGAGACAATGTCACTCAGCCTACCGTAACCTTTGCGGTGCCGTTGACGAGTGCTCGTCCTTCATCGTCGAGTGCTGCTCAACCCTCACTTTTCTCAACCTACCACGTCCCAGAAGACCAAGCTAGTGCTGCTAAAGAAGCAATACGCCAAGCGGGGGTCATGATGGAGCAAGTGAAGGCAATTCGAGAAGCCAGCCAGGCAGTCTATGACGCCAGTTCATCTCTTCAGAGTAATGTTCAGGTCAGTCGGTCACTGCCTGTTCTGTTAGGATATGATATCTGAAAACTCTTCTTTCTGAAATTCCTAGAGTTTGTCCTACACCCACTGGGTGTGTCAATTGAAATTCCGGGTTAGTGGGGGCACGCTGAGTGCGCCCACTGGGTGTAGTCCCCAAGGCTATGGTGGACTGCTGGCAGTCGACCATAGTCTTTATGTCTTAAGTTTTTTCCTTACTCGACTAGGTCGAATAGATTCATAGACCGGTGGGGGCACACTGAGTGCACCCACTGGGTGTAGTCCCCGAGACTGTGGTCGACTGCTGGCAGTCGACTATAGTCTGAAGAACACCTCCCGTTTTTTTTATTGTTGTTGTTGGTCGACTGGTCGACTCTAACTGATGAAACTAGTGGGGGCACGCTGGGTGCACCCACTGGGTGTAGTCCCCGAGACTATGGTCGAAAGTTTGTATTCGGCCGTAGTCTTAGAAACGCTATGATTTTTCCTTAGTCACTCGGAAGTGAATTGTCTTTGACATCTGTCGATTGGTTCTTCGTAGAAATCCTGCGACCTTGCGGCTCGTTATACTGAGTTGGAGAACAAACACATCCAGCTCGAGCTTGATCTGAAACTGACCCAAGAGAACCTAACGAAGGTGAAGGAGGAAGCTAAAGGTATGTTTGGTGAGGCCTTCGACGACTGCCTTTGCCTCTCATTTGTTTCAGAGTCTGATCTCACTGTAACTTTGCAGACAAAGTGAGGGATGCCCTGAAGAAGAAAGACCTTGACTTGGCTGAGATGCAGAAAGCGGCTTTAGAGAAGACCAAGCTCGCAGATGAGAAGCTGGCTTCAGTCACCAAGCTTGAAGAAGAAAACACCAATCTGAAAGCTGCTCTTGATGCTGCCAACAAGGAGGTCAGTCAACTGAAAAGTGACAAGATTGCCCTGAATGACAAGGCTAGTGAGTTGGTGGGAAAGAAGAACGATCTGGACACTTATCTGGGTGGACTCGCCAAGAAGCTATTCCTCATGCTTGAAGGTAATCTTTTGTATCAAACAAACATTTTAACTGTGATCTCCGACTGTTGTCTTGACTCGGTGGTTGTGCTTGCAGAATTTTGCCAGAACTTTGAAGAGGAGACCGGTCGGCTGGAAATAAACCTGGATCCCATCCACTCTCCCGTGAAAGATGAAGTCGCCATGAATGTGCTCCGGCTTGAATCTCGCGTTGCTGCTGTCGTCGACTATCTCGCAAGGCTGAAGGTCGCAACTTCTCGCATCGACACAACACTCTGGCCAAGAGAGACGCTCCATAACAACCTCGAGTCTCTGATGACTTGACTGAACGAGGTCCCAAGTCGAGTGCAGGAGTGGAAGAAGTCTTCTGCCAGGTGTGGCGCGGATGTTGCTCTGTCTCTGGTCCGCGTTCACTGCGAGGATGCACGAGAGGACAAGCTGGCGGCCCTTAGGGTGGCTAACACCAAGAAGCATGATTTCCGATCTTTCATGGAGACCTTCATCGCTGCTACCACTCGGATTGCAGATGGAATCGACCTGGATGAGTTTGTTGCACCTTCCAGCCCTCCACGGGAGGGGTAAAAAACTTCTGAGCTTGATACTTTAACTTTGCCTCGGTATGCCGAGTGAGTTTTGTAACCGACAAACCTTAACAGGCTTAGCGCCTGAGCACTTTCGGTTCTGTTTGGTGTTATCCGAACTTGGATTCGACGTTGAATATGTTTGCATTTGGTTTGAGGTGTCTTTTGCAGGCTAAAGCGAGGCACTCATTGCAATCGACTTGTTCCCCAATACACTTAGGCGAGCACTGGGCTGCAGCTAAGCCCCCGAGTGGGAGGTCTGCCCTCCACTCGGTAGGATTTTCAAAAACTTAGGCGAGCACTTAGCTGCAGCTAAGCCTCCGAGTGAGAGGTCTGCTCTCCACTCGGTAGGATTTTTCAAAAGCTTAGGTGAGCACTGGGCTGCAGCTAAGCCCCCGAGTGGGAGGTTTGCTCTCCACTCGGTAGGATTTTTCAAAAGCTTAGGCGAGCACTGGGCTGTAGCTAAGCCCCCGAGTGAGAGGTTTTCTCTCCACTCGGTAGGATTTTTCAAAAACTTAGGCGAGCACTGGGCTGCAGCTAAGCCCCCGAGTGGGAGGTTTGCTCTCCACTCGGTAGGATTTTCAAAAACTTAGGCGAGCACTGGGCTGCAGCTAAGCCCCCGAGTGGGAGGTTTGCTCTCCACTCGGTAGGTTTTTCAAGAACTTAGGCGAGCACTGGGCTGCAGCTAAGCCTCCGAGTGGGAGGTTGCTCTCCACTCGGTAGGATTTTCAAGGCGTACCTCTGGAGAAGGAGGTAGCAGTCGACCTGCACCTCGTCCTTCCTGCAGAGCACACGTTGTATTTGTGGCGTAGCTTAGAAGGAGAGGGTAGCAGTCGACCTGCGTCTCGTCCTCCTTGCAGAGCGCATGTTGTATTTGTTGCGTAGCTCGGAAGGAGAGGGTAGCAGTCGACCTGCGTCTCGTCCTCCTTGCAGAGCGCATGTTGTATTTGTGTCGTAGCTCAGAAGGAGAGGGTATCAGTCGACCTGCACCTCGTCCTCCTCGTAGAGCGCATGTTGTATTTAAACTTAGGTGAGCGCAATGCTGCAGCTAAGCCTCCGAATGGAAGGCTGGCTTACCACTCGGTAGGATTTTGTTTAACTTAGGCGAGTACTTGGACTGCAGCTAAGCCTCCGAGTGGAAGGCTGGCTTACCACTCGGTAGGATTTTCAAAAACTTAGGCGAGTACCTGGACTGCAGCTAAGCCTCTGAGTGGAAGGCTGGCTTACCACTCGGTAGGATTTTGTTTAACTTAGGCGAGTACTTGGACTGCAGCTAAGCCTCCGAGTGGAAGGCTGGCTTTCCACTCGGTAGGATTTTCAAAAACTTAGGCGAGTACTTGGACTACGGCTAAGCCTCCGAGTGGAAGGCTGGCTTACCACTCGGTAGGATTTTCAAAAACTTAGGTGAGTACTTGGACTGCAGCTAAGCCTCCGAGTGGAAGGCTGGCTTACCACTCGATAGGATTTTGTTTAACTTAGGCGAAACTGATTTCGCAGCTAAGCCTTCGAGTGGGAGGCTGGCTCACCACTCGGTTAGGATTTTTTTACAGACTTAGGCGAATCAGATTCGCAGCCAAGCCACCCACTGGGGGATTGCTTTATGTGGACAAAAGTAATAACAATTACTGGGAAAATTATAAAGCTCTTGTCTTTGATAAATAAACTACAGAAGTACTTTTATTACAACTCATCCGAGTGAATACTTAAGTGTAGAAGGGGCAGAGAAGCTCCGCGCTCCAAGCTCGGGGCTCGTTGATCTGATGCTCGACATTGTAGAGACGGTATGCTCCATTATGGAGAACCTTGGTGACGATGAAGGGACCTTCCCAAGAAGGAGCAAGCTTGTGTGGTTTCTGTTGATCCACTCGGAGAACCAAATCTCCTTCCTGGAAGGCTCGACTCTTCACGTTTCTGGCGTGGAAGCGATGCAAGTCTTGTTGATAAATGGTCGATCAGATCAGGTCCATCTCCCTTTCTTCCTCTAAAAGGTTGACTACATCCTGCCGTGCTTGTTCTGCTTCAGCTTCGGTGTAGAGCTCGACCCGAGGAGCATTGTGGAGAAGGTCACTCGGCAAGACTGCTTCAGCTCCGTAGACCAAGAAGAACGGAGTTCTTCCAGTCGACCGGTTGGGCGTGGTCCTTAACCCCCAAAGCACCAAGGGAAGTTCGTTGACCCATGCACCAGCTGCATGCTTGAGATCACGCATCAAACGGGGTTTCAACCCTTTGAGAATCAAGTTGTTGGCTCGTTCTGCCTGTCCATTCGACTGTGGATGGGCGACTGAAGCATAGTCGACTCGTGTGCCTTGAGACGTGCAGAAAGCTCTGAATTCTTCGGAATCGAAGTTTGACCCATTGTCAGTGATGATGTTGTGCGGGACTCCATATCTGAATATTAATTCTCTGATAAAGCTGACAGCAGTACCGGCATCGAGGTTCTTGATGGGTTTGGCCTCAATCCACTTGGTGAACTTGACGACTGCTACCAGCACATGGGTGAAACCGCTTCTGCCTGTTCTCAAAGGGCCGACCATATCCAACCCCCATACTGCAAAGGGCCAAACAAGTGGTATGGTCTTTAAAGCTGAGGCAGGCTTGTGTGACATATTGGAGTAAAATTGACATCCCTCACACTTGTCGACTATCTCCTTTGCCATTTCATTCGCTCTTGGCCAATAAAATCTGGCTCGGTATGCTTTGGCCACAATGGTCCGGGAAAACGCATGATGGCCACAGGTCCCCGAGTGGATGTCATCAAGGATTATTCGACCTTCCTCCGGCGTTATGCATTTCTGACCAACTCCAGTCGCGCTTTCTCTGTACAGCTGTCTCCTTATCATAGTAAAGGCTTTAGATCGGCGGACGATCTGTCGAGCCTCTTCTTCGTCCTCCGGGAGCTCTTTCCTCAAGATATACGCGATATACGGTACTGTCCAATCGGGAGTGATCACTAAAGCTTCCATGATCAGGTCGACCACTGCTGGAACTTCAACCTCAGTCGGATCCGTAACACTCTTAGGTTGCGGAGCTTCGTCGGTAAAAGGATCTTCTATGACTGATGGAGTATGGATATGCTCCAAGAACACATCACTGGGGATGGCTTCTCTCTTGGATCCTATCTTCGCCAAATCATCAGCCGCTTGATTTTTTAGTCGGGGTATATGGTGGAGCTCTAACCCTTCGAATTTCTTTTCGAGCTTCCTCACTGCATTGCAGTATCCATTCATGGCAGGGCTTCTAACATCCCACTCCTTCATCACTTGATTGACCACCAAATCTGAGTCGCCATAAACCATAAGGCGACGGACGCCGAGTGAAATGGCCATGCGCAACCCATACAAAAGTTCTTCATATTCTGCTTCATTGTTGGAGGAATCGAAGTGGATCTGGAGCACATATCTAAGCTTATCTCCTCGGGGGGAAACCAAAACTACCCCAGCACCAGAACCATTTAACATCTTAGAACCATCAAAGAACATGGTCCAATGCTCCGAGTGAACTTGAGTCGGCTGCTGTTGTTCAATCCACTCGGCAAGGAAATTTGCTATAGCCTGGGACTTAATGGCTTTCTTTGCCTCAAATTTGATATCAAGGGGAAGGAGTTCAATCGCCCATTTAGCCACTCCACCAGTTGCGTCTCTGTTGTGTAGAATCTCTGACAATGGTGCGTCGCTGACGACTGTAATGTCATGATCAGAGAAATAATGAGCAACCTTCTTCATGGTCATGTAGATCCCATATACGAGCTTCTGATAATGAGGATATCTTTGCTTCGATGGAGTCAAAACTTCAGAGAGATAATACACTGGGCGCTGAACTTTGAAGGTTTTACCTTCCTCTTCCCGCTCGACCGTAATTACTGTACCGACGACCTGTCCTGTGGCTGCAATGTAAAGCAACAGAGGCTCTTTGCTGATTGGAGCAGCAAGCACCGGCTGGGTGGAGAGCAGAGCTTTTAGCTCGGCAAACGCTGCATCAGCTTCTGGAGTCCACTCGAACTTGTCTGCCTTCTTCATCAGTCGGTAAAGAGGCAACGCCTTTTCACCGAGGCGAGAGATGAATCGACTTAACGCAGCCAAGCATCCAGTAAGCTTCTGGATGTCGTGCACACGCACAGGGCATTTCATTCGGAGTATGGTGCCAACTTTTTCTGGGTTAGCATCGATTCCTTGTTCTGAAACGAGAAAACCGAGTAACTTTCCGCCAGGTACTCCGAATGTGCACTTTGATGGATTGAGCTTGATACCATACCTCCTGAGATTGGCAAATGTATCAGCTAGGTCAGTCAACAAGTCGGAACCCTTTCGTGACTTGACCACGATATCATCCATGTACGCTTCCACATTCCGACTAATTTGAGTGAGTAAACACTTTTGAATCATTCTCATGAACGTGGCTCCGGCATTCTTGAGACCGAATGGCATGGTGATATAGGAGAAGCACCCGAATGGAGTGATGAAAGCTGTTTTGATTTCGTCAGGTCCATACAGACGGATCTGATGATACCCGGAATAAGCATCTAAAAAGACAATCTCTCGCATCCCGCAGTCGAGTCGACAATTTGGTCGAT
This sequence comes from Triticum dicoccoides, assembly GCF_002162155.2. Taxonomy (NCBI): domain Eukaryota; kingdom Viridiplantae; phylum Streptophyta; class Magnoliopsida; order Poales; family Poaceae; genus Triticum; species Triticum dicoccoides. The sequence continues at coordinate 62,815,869 of NC_041381.1, forward strand.
GCGAGGGAGAGGAAAATGATCTTTTGGGCAGGCCCGATTGATATGTTTCAAATCAATGCACATGCGAAGTGAGTTTTCCTTCTTAGGAACCATGACGACATTGGAGAGCCACTCGGAGTGGTATATCTCTCGGATAAACTCTGCTGCAAGGAGTCGAGCCACCTCCTCGCCAATGGCTTTTTTCTTCTGAACGGCGGACCGTCGAAGATGTTCTTTAACATGTTTCACTTTTGAGTCGACTCTAAGGCGATGCTCAGCCAGCCCCCTGGGAACACCCGGCATGTCAGCTGGCTTCCATGCGAAGATGTCCCAGTTCTCACGGAGGAACTGGATGAGTGATTCTTCCTATTTAGAGTCGAGTGTTGTGGAAATATGGGTCGGAGCCGCGTTGGGGTCAGTTGGGTGGATATGAACTGGCTTCGTCTCCCCAGACGACTGGAACGCTGACTCTGTGGCGGGCTTCTTGGCCCGCAACAAATCACTCGGATCTGCATTTTTCTTGTATCCTTCCAGCTCTACCACTGTTATCTGGGCATCCGCAATCTTCGAGCCTTTCTGGAAACACTCTTCTGCCTTCATCCGGCTGCCAGTGATAGTGATCACGCCTTTGGGGCCAGGCATCTTTAATTTGAGGTATACATAACATGGTCGATCCATGAAGCAGGCATAGGCTGGTCTTCCCAAAATAGCATGGTAAGCGCTCTCGAAATCCACGACTTCAAATGTCAGCTTCTCTTTGCGGAAATGCTTCGAGTCGCCGAACACTACATCCAGAGCTATTTGACCGAGTGACTCAGCCTTCTTTCCAGGAATGACTCCGTGAAAACTCATGTTGCTGGAGCTGAGCCTGGACATCGGAATGCCCATTCCCTTGAGCGTCTTTGCATATAGTATATTCAACCCACTGCCGCCATCCATCAATACCTTCGTCAGTCGAGTGCCTTCGACGACTGGGTCGACCACCAGCGCTTGCCTCCCAGGGGTGGCAATGTGAGTAGGGTGATCGGACTGGTCGAACGTAATGGGAGTTTGCGACCATTTCAGATAGCTTGGTGTCGCCGGGGTGACCATATTTACCTCTCGGTTGATCACTTTCAGTCGACTTTTGCTCTCTACATCAGCAAAAATCATCAGCGTGGAATTGACATGAGGGTACCCTCCATCACTGTCCTCCTTGTCCTCGGACTTGTCCGACTCCTACTCTTTGTCCTTGGGCTGTTTTCCTTGAAACTGCTGGATTAAGAGCCGGCACTGGCGAGCGGTATGTTTCGGGTAGATGAAGTTACCCTCTTCGTCTTTCTTCATGTGGATGTGACACGGTAGATCCATCACGTCATTTCCTTCTTTATCCTTTACCTTCTTGGGGTTCCAAGATCCTTTGGGCTTCCCTTTGAATTTGCCCTGAGTCACGGCCAGAGCCTCTCCAGGAGCAGCTGGCTCGGCCTTTCGCTTCTGCTTCCGTCTGGAGTTTCCTTTTTCCGATTGACTCGGCTTATACTTGCCACTCCGGAGCCTGTCCTCTTCTTCACCGTTAGCGTATTTGGTGGCAATCTCCATCATTCGACTCAGGGTCATATCTCCGGTTCGACCAAACTTCAGGCTCAACTCTCTGTTCTTGACACCATCCTTGAAGGCGCAGACCGCTTGATGGTCCGACACATTCTCCACGGTATGATGCAAAGTGATCCATCTCTGGATGTAATTTCGCAATGTTTCACTCGACTTTTGTACGCAAACTTGCAGCTCCGTCAATCCGGCCGGTCACTTGCAAGTTCCCTCGAATGTCCTGACGAACACTCGGGAAAGATCTTCCCAGGTGTAAATGCTGCTAGGAGCTAACTGACTCAACCACGCCCTGGCCGAACCCTCTAACATGAGTGGCAAATGCTTCATGGCCACCTCATCATTACCACCACCAATCTGTACCGCCACTCGGTAGTCTTCAAGCCAAGTTTCAGGCTTGGACTCTCCGGTGAACTTACTTACCCCAGTCGCCAACCTGAAGTTGGGGGGTATCACTGCGGCTCTGATGGCTCTGCTAAAGCATTCTGGACCTGAAACATGGACTCAGCTGCTAGTGGGCACATCTCTGTCATGGCCACCTCTATGAGCTCTGTTTCGATCGACCAAACCTTGCACGATGATGGATCTCGCGTCAAAGCTTGGTTCTCTGGGGTCGACCGGAGCTCTCCGCCCAACACTGAGCTGGCGCCTGTCATCTTGCTGCTGATGGGCGTTAGACCCACTTCTCGGGGGAGGAGTGGGCACTCGACGCCTATCATCACGATCAAATCGGTCATCATAGTGGTCCCGCCGGCCTTCACGTCCCACGCGCCTCGGAGGTGACCTTGGGCTATGAGCCGACTGAACAGTATTCGCAGCGACGGATCGACTGTGAATCCTGTTGCGCGACTGTGACACAACTGAATTCTGATCTCCTGCCGCCCGGAGCAAATCCCTGATCTGCATCAAGCCTCTTCCAGCCTCCGACTGAGAGGGCTGAATTGACTCCGCTATACGGGCTGCAGCTGCCAAATTCTGAATCGGGGTTCGATATACCTGAGTCGATTGCGGAAAGAGCTGACGTCGGCTGGAGTCAGGAACTCGTTGACGCGCATGCTCGTCGAGTGCTCGCTGGAGGTTCTCCAGTCGAGTGCGTTTAGCCAAGTTGGCCAAACGTGCCTCTTCCAACGCATGATCCTCAGGAGTTTCTCCTGCGATGGGAGTATGCAGGGCATCCATGTTCCGGCGGCGAAGAACTTCTCTTTGCAGAGAAGTGAGTGGTTCGGGCTGATATTCTTCGTGGGCCTGAGCGGTGTCGCCTCCATCGTCCATCCCGTCGATGCGGGGGAAACCGGGAGGGCTATGAGGCCCGTTGACCATCAGGACCTCCGCCGCTGGATCACTGCTGTCGCACTCGGATGAAGTCTCTACGGAGCCAGTCGACAGATCGAACAAGCCGTAGAGAGATTCGTCGGGCTCAATTGGCGCGACTTGGGTGGTGGCCGATTGGCGAGCCACTGCGTGTCTCACCCATCGCTGAAGCCTCGACCGACCGGAGCGCTTGCGCTGGCGGGAGACAGGGAGGGAGGACGACACAGGAGTCGACTGGTATGGGGTAGACGGCTGCCGCAGCAGGACGCCGCGGACACACGCCCGAAAGTGCGTCGCCCCACGGACGGGGAGCGCGTCGATGTCGAGTGGTGCCTCCTGGAGCCAAGCGGAGTCGTCGGCGATGAAAGCGAGCGCACCGAGACAGATCTCGCGACCCTCGACCAGAGCTCCGCCAAAAACCATGATGAAGGCAATCGGACAAATTGCAACTTCTCCAAAAAGTCGCTAAGACACCTGGCCCACGGTGGGCGCCAACTATCGTGGTCCTAAGTCTGACAGTAGAATGGGGGGTAGGTATGGAGAGGCAAGATCCTAGCTATGGAGTAGTTGTATACGCAAGGGATTTACGAGTTCAGGCCCTTCTCGGAGGAAGTAACAGCCCTACGTCTCGGAGCTCGGAGGCGGTCGACTGGATTATGTGTGTATGAGTTACAGGGGTGCCACCCTTTACACTGAGGAGGGGGTGGCTTATATAGAGTTCGCCAGACCCCTCCGGCCCTCAGTTATGCAGGGTTTAAAGTACATTAAGACAGGGGGTTACTGGTAACGCCCTCATAAAGTGCCATGAAGACTATTAAAGCTACTTAATGACAGACCGTTGCATGCTGAGTGACTTTAGGTCTCCTGGTCGTCGAGTGGTTAGCTTCATGGTCGAGTGGCTATCTTCATCGTCGAGTGTCCTTGAGTTCGTCGAGTGAAGTCCCTCTTGGTCGACTGGAAGGTAGCTTCTTCTAAGGATGTCCTTGGGTAGGGTATCCTAGATAGGTCCATGACCCTACCCTAGGTACATGACTTCATCACTGGTCGCTCTCCCCTTCGCCTTCGCCGTCGCCTTCTTTGCCCGCTCCAAAGCCGTTGTCTTCTCCTTCACCATCGTCGCCGGCGAGGCGCGCAAGGAGCAGTAGGGCGGGGATGGAAGCGAGCGCAGCGGGCGAGTTTGAGGAAGAGGGAGAGGGGAAGGAGGGCGCACTGTTCAAAAAAAACCGTCCGGCACCTTATATGAAGTCTCTTCCGAGTGGCTGACTGGTAGGCCCGGACGATTCTGTCAAATCCCGCAACAGGCGCGCGCATGATACGTGGCGAAAAAGGTGGCGCGGAGATCGAGGCGTCCTTGCCTTATCCCATCCGAGTACCGCGGCCTCCTCCGCTTCGCGCGCTTCCCGAAATTTCAGATCCCGTTAAATCCGCAAATAGCAGAGCAACTTGTCAGACGGCAGATTTCCTCTGATCCGTCGCTCGGAAATCTCCAAGTTCATAAAGTTCACTCGGCAGATGCAAAGAATGGATCAAGGCGACTGAAAGAGAAGTTGACACCATCACTAAAAAGTCATTGGTCCAGAGTAAGACACTCTCACAACATGAAAAGCAGGTCAGAAGAATTCTCAACTCCTTCCTCACTCAAACCTCGATCCATTCGGGGGCTAATGATGAAGCCATGTACCTAGGGTAGGGTCATGGACCTGTCCAAGGTACCCTCTCCAAGGACATCTCTAGAAGAAACTGCCTTTCAGTCGACCTGGAAGGATTCCACTCGACGGACTCGAAGACACTCGACCATGAAGACTCACTCGATCACCAGGAGATCTAGGGTCATTCTCCACCCAAACGGTCTGTTATTAAGTAGTCTTTATGGTCATGATAGCACTTTATGTAAGGCGTTTCCAGTAACGCCAGGCCTTTATGTACATTGAATCCTCCGCTACGTGGGCTGGCTGGGGTCCTGGCGCACTCTATATAAGCCACCCCCCTCCACAGGCAGAAGGGTTCACACCCCTGTAACTCATACGCATATAATCCAGTCGACCGCCTCCGGGCTCCGAGACGTAGGGTTGTTACTTCCTCCGAGAAGGGTCTGAACTCGTAACTCCCTTGCGTATACAACTACTCCATAGCTAGGATCTTGCCTCTCCATACCTACCCCCTATTCTATTGTCAGGCTTAGAACCACGACATGGATCAACGCCGGACAATGAGGAATGTAAGAGTAAGGAAGAGAAGTGTGTAAATTCGCAACTGTGAAGGTATGTTCTATGACCCCTATATTTTACACTTGAAATACTTCAAGTAGATGTAGTAGTATGTCTGATATGTGCAAATGAGAGTAAGTCTTTATATTTAAGACAAATCTTTTGTTCTAGTAGCTGAAATAATTTTGTAACCTTTGTTCTGTTTAGTTTAGACAATCAAGACTTGTCGTGGCACTAGTACAACGAGCCGCTATACAAACAGTTTTTAACCCCTTTCCGCGATGACATTTTAAACCGTCGTCTTGCCAGTGTGTCCGATAGGGGGTCCTTCCCACACAATCCGACACCGTCGGGGATAGGGAGTAGCAATGCATACGTTTTGTATAACTAAGCGTATGCGATGCCAGCATCTATCCCAAACTTGAGTCTTCACACAACTGTTTGTGATATCTCGAATATCCCAAACGCTTCATTCTTGCTACTCATTTGTGCTCTCATTACCATCCCAGTCGATATTCTGTGGTGCTACGTTTACGAGGCGCGCACAATCACAAACAGTTCACGATTATATGACGTGTATGATAAGTAGACAATCACACACATTCACTTCTCCCGAACCGTATGTGATATATATTAAGAAGATTAGGTAATCATCGTATAAGTGTCGGATAGGATTATGAAACGTCGGACCGCTATACTAGTGTCGTACAGGATAACTATCGCACTCGCTATTCTGTGGTGCAACGTTTACGATGCCTACCACATAAAAAACAATTCATAATTGCAAAGCGTGTACGATAAGGCGACTATCACAAATATTTTGTTTGCTCCCATAGTTTGTGATATTGTCTCACATCACACAGGCTTTGCAAATGGCAACTGTGTGCATGATTGCACATCTTTCCTCTTTGTGAACCGCGTCAGATTATGATGTATATCACACACGTTGTGCTTTACGGACCGTGTGCGCCGTAATGACCTACATAACGTATTTTCACCCTAATTTAATTGCTGCTATTTAAAATTGTATCGAATTTGAATTTAAAAGTAGGCTACAACTTTGTTCATATCCATCAGATTCAACAACCAATGCTTACTCTATTCACAGGTACATATGTTCAAGAATTACATGAAAAAAGAATTACATGAGCACCAAATAAAGAATAATGAACCAGGGTTGTATACTCCAGCAAAAACAACGGACACCAACCCTGATGCCTGCAGATGCATACGCCCACACCTTCAACCGCAGCTATACTATAGAGCAATGGAAATAATAGCGCACTACAGCAAAATGGCGGCAACCTCAAAATATGCTATTGCTATATCGCGCTATAACATGCTCCATTCATAGAGGATCAACTAGCTATAACGTGCCACCGCCATGAATGGATCATATAGCGTGCTATTAGCGACCCTATAGCGCGCTATTTTTTTCAATGACTACAGTACAAACATGCCGCGCCAACCGACTAATCAAACGATTCGCTTCGAGGAACATCAACTGTCTTGTCTTCTCCAGGGGCAGTGGATGCTGGTGGCAATCAAGAAAAGGAGATGAGTTAATGGCGTCCGATCTGCCTGTCAAGATACCCAGCGAGAGGGCGTGGACACGGATGCCACCGCCATGAATGGATCAACTAGCTCGGAGTAGTACCAGCACCAAGCACATGCAGTGGGAGCGAAGAAGCCGTGCGTGTTATTGCCGGCACATTCATTCATTCAGCATGCATGCTTGCTTGCTAGCACTAGTACAGTACTACAGTATTGGTCTTCATTGCCCATTTTGCATACGTGCTCCACAGCAGCAATATACGAGTACCCTTGCGCAACATTCGTGCGCCTTAATTAAAATTGGCCAACGAGTGACCCACTATGTACTGCCAGAATATCTCGCATGACTTTGATTTAGTGAACCCTTTCCGCTTTTCATGTTTTTCATGTGTTCTTCTGTTGAAATCACGACTAGCCATTTTTGGCAATAAATAATTCAGCATGGCCATTTCACACAAAAAGATATCACACGATTGTATTTACAAGGATTTAAAATATTCATCGACTCTTTTTTAATTTACCCAATGTCAGCTCTAGAAAACATGTGGCCATTTTTTAAAGTTAGAGAATGTTTTTTTATCAAATACAAGAACACCTTTAAAAAACATTGGCGTCGACATTGAAACGACGTGCCGGTCTTTTCCATGAATGTTTTTTGAAATGGCATGACCATAATTTGAAATATGATAACAATTTGTATATACATTTTATAAAATGTGTCAACTCTTTTAAAATTTCATGAACACTTTTGAATGTGCGAGCACTTCTAATACATTTAGTAATTTTTTTTTAAAAAAGGTGGAATAGTTTTAAATCACTGACATATTATTAAAATCTTTTTTTGCGAAAACATATTATTAAAATCTGAAGGTGCATTTTTTATTATTTGACAGAAAAGTATTTTTGGCGGCATATTTCTTTATCTTTACCTACTAATAAACCAGCTATTGCTTCTGGTCGTACGTCGTTGTAATTTTTACAAAAAAGTCCCTATAATTTTTGGTAATTGAACCCGCAGTCCATGTTTAAGTGAATATGAGAAAATGCTTCATTTTTGCAGAAAACCCCCTCCATTTATTAGTTTTCAACCCGTAATCCTTCCACAGTTTCCCCTCTGCCCCGACTAAAAAATCCCCTCTACGCCGGCCGGTGCCCGACCGCCCGATTCAGCGCCTCTGGCCGGAGACCGCCCCGCCGCCGACGAAGGCCACGCCGGTGATCTCCCCCAGCCCGCCTTCCCCTCTTTCATCTCCTTTCTACTCCTCTCTCGGCCCCCTCGAGCTCACCTCGATCCATGGCCTCTCCTTAAACCTAGCTCCGGTCACGGCCACGACCGGCTTCGCAGCTCCCAGCCGCCATTGCCTGTGCCTCCCCCTGTGTCTCCCTCACCTCGCCGTGCAGCACCGTGGCTGTACGTCGCCAGCGCCATCAGTGGCAACCCGCTCTAATCCACCTGCACGCCATAGACAACGGCCATGGAGGACGCACCTCCGGCTGCTCACTCGTCGCTGGCCGGCCAGTACCTCCACCACCATCTCATCCATCTAGATTAAGGGTGCTTTAATTTCAACAGATTTTCTTCTTCTTTGCAACATGGTAATTTGCTGAGATAGAGTCTTGATTTGAATTATTGCAGAATGGCAATCTGCTTTATGTTGGCATTATCATCTCAGGATAATCCATATGTTTTCCTATGACTTGAGGAGTTGTTGATGGATGATATACATAGGCTACCAAGTGGTAGCTCCAATGTTGCAATTGAGGTCAGCAATGGGTGCTTCTCCTGGGATGGCTCACCTGAGATACCAAGGCTGAAGGATCTGAATTTTCAAGCTCAGCAAGGCATGCATGTTGCACTCTGTGGCACGGTCGTCTCTGGAAAATCAAGTTTGCTCACTTGAATTCTTGGTATGGTGCCAAAGCTATTAGGAGAGGCCAAGACTTGCATAACAGGGGCATATGTCAGCCACACGGCATGGATACAGAGCGGCAACATTCAGGACAACATACTGCTCGGCAAGGAGATGGAGACTGAGAAGTATGGCAGGGTCCTTGAGTGGTATTCGCTAAACAAATACTTGGAGATCAAAATCATTGGAGAGTGAGGCTGCACTCTTAGTGGCAGGCAGAAACAAAGGAGTCAGATAGCTCGAGCATTGTATCGGTATGCTGACAACTATTTGTTCCATGATCCGTTCAACGCAGTTTATGCTCATACAGGATCCCAATTTTCCAAGGTAAAATACAATCTCCTTTTGTTACTGAACCTTTTTCCTACAATATTCGTATTTGTTCCGCTTGAAAAAGCTAGGACTAATCTTTTGATAATGTTATGTAGAATCTTTGCTGAACTCCCTTGGTGTTAGTTGTTCTTGAACCGAAGAAATGTGCGGTCTGGAATTGACATCGTTCAGTTCCTTGATGAAAACAAAGTTGCATGTCCTTTTAGTCTAAACGTAATATAAATCGCAGTTATGACCTGCCATTGCCATCTGGTACATTGTGTTTATAAGTGAGTAATTGGTACGAAGTTCAGATTACTAGTTTATGTTTGTCTTGGCAGATCGATGGTTTCGCCGCGGTCGTCGGGAGAAATATCATCAATGGTAGGGGAAAAACAGGTAGTCTGAGGCGGGCACCCACACCAAGCGGAAGACCCAGGAAGGCAGCTCTGCAACTCCGCCTCATGCCACTTCCCATCTCTATGTTTGTGTTAGACCCAGCGTAAGGTAGTGGCAGAAGAGGAGGCCGGGAAGAGAAGCTCCAAGGTAGGAGGCTTTTGATCTGAAGGCAAGTTGGACGATCTGCTCACAAAGACACCTCTATTCTGAATTTCTACTTGAAAAGATTGATCAGGTCAAAAATGTACCTTGGCTATGTCTCTCACTGTGTGCTGAACAATGTTTTGCTTATTTTCATCTTGGTTGTTGACATTGGTGGTGTTATCTGTCAGAGAAAGTTGTTGAAGTGGAAGAAGAAGATGAACCTATACAAGAGCTGAAAAAAGGACGTGGTAGAAAGAAGGAAGCGAAGCCTAAACAGTATAATGATGTGAGTTCAGATTTCCTATGTTTTCTTCCCTTCTTCATCAATATGATGGCATAGTTGTCTTCCAGATTATGCGAATGTCTTTGGTTGTCATATATTGTGAATGCATTATAGTTTGATGTGTTATCTGTATTAACTGCTCAACATACTTTCCTTGAATAATTATACATAGACTGTTCTATCCCTTATTATTTCAAAAAATTCCGATTAACCGCTCAACCTGTGACAGTACTACCTCGCCCAGCCGCGCATCCAAGACGCGACGCTTGCTGGAAAGCTGGTCAAGTAGGCCCTCGACTGCGAGTTTTAGCTGATTGGTCCTGCACATTAGCCTAATTGCTACAATAACGGACTTACAACAATGATGCTTTCTATATTGAATTTTTATATTCGACCTCACCATTGCTTAGTTTTCTTTCCTGATGTCAAGACACAAAGAATTTGAGATTCAATTTATCTTTTTAGTTTTTACACTAGAGTGCTTCATTTATATGTATTATTGTAGATACATGGGAATCCTTAAGGTGTCAGGCTTGTTCTTATTATTGCTCATGCAACCCTAAACTTCAGTTAAATGTACTACTTTTCAGGTTTTAGTGTCTGGATCTTCAATACAAAACAGAGTCGATTGTATATGTCAATTCTGTATTGGTTCTAGGCAAGTAGGTTGACATGTTCATCTATTATCATGAGTGTTGTGTTTACACTTGCAGTTCAGATATTAAGCTTAAGCTAAAGATCTGACTGTACTGTCTAGAGGTGGAATGGTAAGCTCTCTTTATGGTTCTTTTTGCTGAATATCTTGCAAATGCCACACTAAAGTGGGTATCAGTCCAGTATGTTCTTATGTCTATGCATCCGGGAAATGTTGACGCTTTATTGGTTTTGGTCACAAAAGTGTTCTTATGTCTATGCATCCGGGAAATGTTGACGCTTTATTGGTTTTGGTCACAAAAGTGTTAGTTGTACATGCTTTCATCTTGATTATATATTATATGGAGTTCTTAATAATACTACTTCTCAGTTAGTTCATTGAAGTAATGATACAATCAATTGGATGTTTTTCTACGGTTATTGATCTAGCAGAAAAAATGTTGTTTTCACATCATTGTTTTAATCCAATGTTCAGCTTTCATGCTATAAGCTTTACTGCTTTACTGATTTTCGTAGGAAATGCTGAACGTTCGTATAAATTGAATCAATGTGGCCTTACATGTAGTGCCGGTACTGTTAAATTTGTAGATATCTTATTTTATTCAGCAGTAACTTTATTTTCTTTTCACTTCTTTTTTTTATAAATGTCATGGAGTCAGTTATAATAGTGATTTCTTTTCCTTCTGAAAGAAATTGTTTATCTGCTTTGGGTTTCAATTTTAAGGCCATCTCGGTACAATCTGCAACTACTTATAGACTACTTCATCTGGATGGGTTTGCAACTTTGTGTACAGTTTGCTTCAATACCTCTGGTACCATTCTACTGTCTGCTGCTATTTTTCCATTTGTTCAGTTGCTACCTCTACCCGCCAAGTTGATTTTCTGCAGATAGAGTTGAAGGTGAGGGTCGTCTATGGGTTATCGTCCGATATGGTGGCCACTAAGTTGAGGTGAACGTAGGCAACGTTGGTCATGCTCAATAGGTAATGTCACAGCAGCTGAATTTCTTCATAACTGGCATAGGCAGTTATCTTCTTATGTGCTGCTGTTTCTAGAGGTAACCCCCTAATCAAATAAAATTTTGGCGTCTGATTCATCATACAATATTTGTGTGCTTGGCGGAATAAACTTCTAATATGACTTTCTATACTTTGTTAGGCGAATGGTATGTAGCATGCATGTACCATTATATACATCTAGCCTGCCTATAAGTGCAGTAAGAAATAATGATATGATGAGCTAGGGTGAGAATTTCAAAGTGTTGGAGATAGAATCAGGCTTTTATTTCTTGAATTATTTGAAGTGGATCATATATGTAAAACTTCAAATAATTTCTGAACCCACTAGATGTTGCAGCGTAGAACTACTACTTCTTCAACTTGAAAAGGGTCAATGATTTTTTCATAGCTGCATCGTTAGCTTATCTATTGACTGTGGTTTTCTTCCTGGTAGTTATAACTAAGTTTTCGCTTTACTGTAAAGTGCACATATGCAATTGTGAAGGGCATCGAGTTTTTTCTTCAGAAGCAAAGATCGTAAGCTTCTCTTATTCCCAGCAAAGCTCTCTACTTTATTTCAACTATAGAGTAGAGGGGCGAAGACAATTTATGAGTAGAATGGTAGTGAAGAGAGGAGCTGCATAGTGTCTTCTCATCGTGACAACTATTTTTTTTACCTCTACTGTTTTGCAATAGTTGACTTGATGTTTTGCCTTGGCTGCTTTGCTGTGTACGATGGGTGGTTGTAGCTGCTGCCTGTAGCATTGTATGGTTGAAGTGTTTTGTCTTTGACGCAATCCAAATTTTGGCAGCACTTGTTTTGGAGACACGGGAGAAGACATGGGGTGACGTAGTAGTGTGTGGGGCGGGCGGAGCGCCGGGAAAGGCCACAGCAACACCTGCGCTTCAATTAATTACGATGGCCTCTGATCAAACCATACTAAGCCAGTGTAAAGGAATTGACAAAGTGCAAAATTGTTCAAAGAAATATGACTTGGGGCAACGTAGCAGTGTGTGGGGCGGGCGGAGCGCCGGGAAAGGCCACAACAACACCTGCACTTCAATCGATTATGATGGCCTCTGATCGAACCATACTAAGCCAGTGTAAAGGAATTGACAAAGTGCGAAATTGTTCAAAAAAATATGGCGGGTGGTCCCACATCTAAAAATAGAGGGAGAACTCAGTTATATCAAACATGTGCCTTTTTTGTCAGACAAAGAAAAGTGTACTATGAAAGGAAATGTGTGCCATTTTTATCAAATGCCTCCTATCCCACCCCCACCCATGTATTTCTCCCAAGTCATATGCCCTTCCCATGCTGCCTTTGCCTCCTTCCTGAATCACCAGATCATCATCGATGTCGGCCGCACCCGCACCATTGTCCCATCCACTTCTTCATTCTCCTCTCCTACTCCCTGCAAGTGCCGCAAGCTATGGCCAACGATTTTTACTATGCTCTTGACATTATAAAAGTCTCACGTTCTGGAACCTACACACTTAAATGTCTGTTAGAGATGTTTATCACATCGTAAACTATGTGTTTTACCCATGCCAACGGCACGGATGGAAGGAAAATAAGCTGCGATATGGATGAGATGCCTGTTGAAATAGAGGACGTGGATCTGCGTCAGGGAGGGGGTCTTAACTAAGGACCTGAGCTATTTTTCTGTCTCCCGTTGCAACGCACGGGCATTTTTGCTAGTAACATAAAAGTTAATTTTGAATTCAGTCACCTAAATAAATTTTATTAAAAAGATCAAAATATACATTCGTCGAACTATTTAATAAAAAAGTTGGTAGCCGTCGGGGTCCGGCCCAGTCGACCGCGTTGTGGGCGAGGCGCTCTGCATGATCCGGATTCCAACGAAACCCACTCCTTTTAGGCACCGCTTGGAATGGGGGTAATTTTATACGCGTGTATTTATTCTACAGGTGTAAGTTACAGGTCAACAGTTAAGATCAGTCTGAAATGAAAACGAACCGGAGGAGGTCCGTATCTTATACCGGCCAGAAAACGAGCAGAAACGCTAATCCAAACAGGGCCTTATTTGTGTGCGTTTGCGCGCCTCCGTTCAACTCACACTCGTTTTTCGTGTGGTTAAAAAATACGGTACATGCCCCGCTTCTCCACAATCCACGGCGCGGCGAGCGGCGATGGGTCTAGTCAGTCGCCGGCGGCAGGTTGCCGAGTGGCGCGGACATGCTTGGAGTCAGCCCTCCCTCCCTGCAGCGTCACACTCGCGCACGCGTCCACCGGCTAAAACAGCAACACACGCCAGCCCTGATGCCACTGGCGCATCAGCAACCGTACTGTACTGCTGCGACCGAGCAACCAAAACATCCGATTCCATCCGTCTTCTCGAGGAGCAGTAGTCAGTAGTAGATGCTGGTGGCAATTAAGGTGGGATTAATGGCGTCCGATCTGTCTGTCAAGAGAGCGAGCCAGAGGGCGTGCACGCGGGCCCAGGACACGGATGCACCGGCAGCGCCATGAATGGATCAACTGGCTCTTGTACTTGCACCAGTATACCAGTACGTAGATTAGTAAGCAAAGTGTGTTAGCCTTCTTTAAACAAGTGCAGAAATTTTAATTAGTGGCAAATGTTTGGAGTACATGACCTTCGGGATTACTAATCATGTGCCGTCAACAGCCCAAAAGAAAAGAAAGCTCCTTGTGGTAAATGTGGTCCTTTAAATTAATCATGGTCAAGCAGAGATAAGGGAAAGGAAGACACTAGATAATAGGGTAGTAGGCATCAACCCAACACCTTTTAAAAACCGAAACTACTGTGTGGACGACGCATGCCCGGACGACAGCGACACGATGCGCAATATTTGTCAGATTTTAGAGGCGATGGGTCACAAGGCAGATACGAGATAGAGATATGCAAAGATACATATCCGTGAAACGACAAAAGCTGCTGCGTCCAGAGGTCTTCTGCCACGGCGCTACCATTAGACCTCCATCGCCATTAAGAGAGAGAGAAAGTAAGATCGTCCTGTGAATGCCGATTTGCACGTCGGTAGCAACAGCGAAGTCCTTGATTACAAATTGACCGTGCGATCTGTTACAACACTAGATGCTCTACTCTCGATTTGCACGTCGGTAGCAACAGCGAAGTCCTTGATTACAAATTGACCGTGCGATCTGTTACAACACTAGATGCTCTACTCTTTCAGACAGTTTTTTTTTTTGGCAACACTCTTTCAGACAGCTTTTTTTTTTAGGGTTCACTCTGTCAGACAGCTATGACAGTCTGAGCCAGCTTCGGTTTGCCAAGCGGCAGGCCTCTAGGCCGCGCGGACGGATCCTGGACTTGGTCTCGGCCCATTTCACACACACACCATACACGCTCCTGATCTAAAAAGAAAGATCTTAGACTTGGAATTGCCCCTCCTTTTATTTTATGTTCTTAATTACTTGACCTCTACCTACCAGTTGTATACATAACCGATGCTACAGTAGTCACTTGTGGGCATTCATCAAGAGCAACGGCGGATGGTGTTAATGATGTGCTGCCTTGCTGCTGCTGCCAACCGGTCCCAAGTAAAAATGTGACTTGAGGAGTACCCCGCGAGAAACACATGAAAATGGTTAAATAGGAATTCGCTGGGCGACCAGGCGCGCTAGGCTATGGTTCCTCCCCCGCCTCCCGTCCCGGTCGCCGCCACCGGCGGCCGACCAAGCGCGCCCCGTCTCCCTCTTCCCCCCCTCTCCCTCCCCTGCGCCCCCGCCAGGGGCCAAGGAGAGGAGGTGTTGGAGGAGGGAGAGGGCTACGCCAGGGGAAGGGTGCGGCTACCCTCTCTCTCCCTCACTATATATAGGGGGAGGGGGTGGAGGAGACGGCCTAGGGTTCCCTAGGGGATGGGTGGCGGCCACAGGAGAAAGCCTAGATGGGTTTGGATGCCCCACCCCTAGGAAACTTGCCCCCCAAGCCGGGAGGGGCGGCTGCCCTAGGGGAGGCGCCCCCACCTCTCCAGGTTACATGAGAGGGATTGGGAGGGTTGCACATCTTCTTAGTGGGATGGTGTGCCCCCTCCTCTTGGCCAATAAGGCCCCCCAACGCTTGTCGGGGCCTCCGAAACACCTTTCGGTCATGCTGGTCGTAACCCGGTATTCCCAGAACAATTCCGGACTCCAATACCCTTCGTCCAATATATCAATCTTCACCTCCGGACCATTCCGGAGTTCCTCGTCACGTCTGGGATCTCATCCAGCACTCCGAACAACCTTAGGTAACCACATACTATTTCCCATAACAACTCTAGCGTCATCGAACCTTAAGTGTGTAGACCCTACGGGTTCGGGAACCATGCAGACATGACCGAGACATCTCTCTGGCCAGTAACCAATAGCGGGATCTGGATACCCATATTGGCTCCCACATGTTCCATGATGATCTCATCGGATGAACCACGATGTCGAGGATTCAGTCAATCCCGTATACAATTCCCTTTGTCTATCGATATGTTACTTACCCGAGATTCGATCGTCGGTATCCCAATACCTCGTTCAATCTCGTTACCGGCAAGTCACTTTACTCGTTCCGTAATGCATGATCCCGTGACTAACTACTTAGTCACATTGAGCTCATTATGATGATGCATTACCGAGTGGGTCCAGAGATACCTCTCCATCATACGGAGTGACAAATCCCAGTCTCGATTCGTGCCAACCCAACAAACACTTTCGGAGATACCCATAGTGCACCTTTATAGCCACCCAGTTATGTTGTGACGTTTGGCACGCCCAAAGCATTCCTACGGTATCCGGAAGTTGCACAATCTCATGGCCTAAGGAAATGATACTTGACATTAGAAAAGCTTTTAGCAAACGAACTACACGATCTTGTGCTATGCTTAGGATTGGGTCTTGTCCATCACATCATTCTCCTAATGATGTGATCCCGTTATCAATGACATCCAATGTCCATGGTCAGGAAACCATAACCATCTATTGATCAACGAGCTAGTCAACTAGAGGCTCACGAGGGACATGTTGTGGTCTATGTATTCACACATGTATTACGGTTTTCAGTTAATACAATTATAGCATGAACAATAGACAATTATCATGAACAAAGAAATATAATAATAACCATTTTATTATTGCCTCTAGGGCATATTTCCAATAGTCTCCCACTTGCACTAGTGTCAATAATCTAGTTCACATCACTATGTGATCGTAATGAATCCAACACCCATGGGGTTTGATCATATCTCGCTTGTGAGAGAGGTTATTAGTCAATGGGTCTAAACCTTTCAGATCCGTGTGTGCTTTACAAATCTCTATGTCATCTTCTAGATGCAGTTACCACGTGCTATTTGGAACTATTCCAAATAACTGCTCTACTATATGAATCCGGTTTACTACGCAGAGTCATCCGGATTAGCGTCAAAGTTTGCATCGACGTAACCATTTACGACGAACTCTTTTACCACCTCCACAATCCAGAAAAATCCTTAGTTCACTAGTTACTAAGGATACCCTTGACCGCTTTCCCGTGATCCATTCCTGGATCACTCTTGTACCCCATGACTGACTCATGGCAAGGCACACTTCAGGTGCGGTACACGGCATAGCATACTGTAGAGCCTATGTCTAAAGCATAGGGGACGACCTTCGTCCTTTCTCTCTCTTCTGCCGTGGTCAGGTCTTGAGTCTTACTCAATACTCACACCTTATAACACAACCAAGAACTCCTTCTTTGTCGATCTATTTTGAACTCCTTCAAAATCTTGTCACAGTATGTATTCATTTGAAAGTACTATTAAGCGTTTTGATCTATCCTTATAGATCTTGATGCTCAATGTTCAAGTAGCTTAATCCAGGTTTTCCATTCAAAAACACTTTTCAAATAACCCTATATGCTTTCCAGAAACTCTAGATCGTTTCTGATCAACAATATGTCAACAACATATACTCATCAGAAACTCTATAGTGCTCCCACTCACTTCTTTGGAAATACAAGTTTCTCATAAACTTTGTATAAACCCAAAATCTTTGATCATCTCATCAAAGCGTATATTCCAACTCCGAGATACTTACTCCAATCCTTAGAAGGATTGCTGGAGCTTTGCATACTTATTAGCACCTTTCAGGATTGTCAAAACCTTCTAGTTGTATCACATACAATCTTTCCTCAAGAAAATCGTCGAGGAAACAATGTTTTTGACATAATATCTGCAGGATTTCATAAATAATGCAGTAATTGCTAATATAATTCCAACAGACTCTTAGCATCGCTACGAGTGAGAAAGTCTCATCGTAGTCAACTCCTTGAACTTGTCGGAAAACATCTTAACGACAAGTCGAGCTTTCTTAATGGTGATACTTACCATCATTGTCTGTCTTCCTTTTAAAATCCATCTGTACCCAACAGTCTTACGACCATCAAGTAGTTCTTCCAAAGTCTATACTTTGTTTTCATACATGGATCCTCTCTTGGATTTTATGGCCTCGAGCCATTCGTCGGAATCCGGGCCCACCATCGCTTCTCCATAGCTCGACATTGGGATGAGGAAAAGATTTTCGTTCGTTCTTTTTGGGCGGTAGCTGCAGTAGGATTTGAGTTAGGATTGAATCATTGGACGATTGCTCAAATCAGAATCGGGATAAAGCTGGGTCTGATCCGATCCGATCCGAAGCAACTTTTCCCCACTCTTTCTTTCACTTGACACAAAGGGGGAGCAGAGCAGCCTTTTATCCTGTCCTGCTTCTTCCATCACCACGATTGCATCCATCCATCATCATCTTCTTCCCCCAAATGATGGGATTCTTTCCATGGCTTCCATTGGAAAATTGTCCTCGAAGAGTTCATGGATTTGTTTGTAGTGTAGCCAAATTGGGGGTGTGTGTAAAGAAGATCTCGTTCGGGGAATGATGAGAAAAGGTGGCACGGAATGGAAAACAAAACAATACAGAAGATAGAAGTGGGGATTGGAAAGATGCTGCGGTTATAATAATTGTATAATCACGAGCAGAATCGAATCGAATCTCAAGATGAATGGGGATTAGGACAAACAGAGCAATGATTGATCCCCATGCTCTGCTCTCCTCCATTGGGAGATGAAGAAATGGGGATCGCCGATCGCCAGCCGCCATTGCAAGCGACAAGCAACACGATAATCACACTGCATTCGGAGGAGGGAGGAGGGAGAAAAATGAGGGCTTTAGGGTGGTTGTTTACCTTGGTGGAGAGGATGGAGGCCTTGAAGAGCGCGAATCTGGAGGGGGATCTGGGCGTTCCCTTGCTTTCGCCTGGTCGCTGCGACCGGGTTCTTGGGCTTCTTCGGCACGTTGTCAAACAGGGCAGCGCCTTGCCTTCGCTTGTGCTTGCCGCCACGGGCGGGCGGCCCGGAAGAGGGGCCGGCGCCAGTGTTGGCAGTGCTCCGGGCAGGGCGCGGCTCGTCTTCATCATCGTCATCGTCGGGCCAAGTCTCCATGCCGCCGCCTTCCTTGGAGCCTCCTGCTCCACCACCGCCGCCTGTTGCGTCGTCCACCAGGGTGGCCGCCCCCAAGTCATGGTCGTCCACATCGCTTTCCGCCCTGTCCGGCAGGTAGTCGCCACCCGGCCCCACGATGGCGGCCGTCGCCTCAGACATGTAAATCTGCACTCCAGAATGGAGTCGCATCATGACGAGAGCAAGACTGAGAAACAGAGCTAAAGGAAGAAATGAAGAAACTTACGGCAGGCGGCGGCTCGTCGCGGGAGTACGGCCGCTTCCCGTACCACCAGTTACCCTCTGACAGCTTGAGGTCGGAGATCTCATTCACCATCCACGCGACCTCGGCAGTCGGCATCTCCTTCGTGCACAGCCGGCTGGGGTCGCGGCGCCCGCTCATTCGGAAGATCGGATGAGGGCGGCCCTGGAGCGGGAGGATTCAGCGCTCGACGAAGGCGATGAGGAGGTCGGCGCCCACGAGGCCCTCTGACTCCTGGAGCACCCGGAGTCGGCCGATGGCGGTCGCGGCATCCGGCGACACTGGCTTTGGCTTGTAGCCCCAGTTGGGCCAGGGGCCCGGTGGGAGGACCGGCCTCGTAGGCCGGCAGGTTGATGAAATCGACAGCCGGATCGACGTTCTCAACGTAGAAGTAAGATTGCTGCCACATCTTCAAAGACTGTGCCAGTTTGACGACGGGGAAGGCGTTCTGTTTCGCTGGCCGACGCACGGCGACGAACCCGCCGCACTCGGCCGCTGTCTCCTTGGAAGAGGTGCCAAGCTTCCCATAGAAGAATGCTCCCCACAGTTCGAGTGTGGGGAGGATGCCGATGTAGCCCTCGCACGCCGTGACGAAGGCGGAGAGTAGAGTCACGGTGTTGGGCGTGAGGTAATGAGGTTGGAGGTGATTGAAGTCGAGGAACGAGCAGAGGAAGCCGCTCACCGGAAGACGAAGCCGCGGAGGAAGTGCTAGCGGAAGACGACCCGCTCGTTCCCCCTTGGCGCCGGCGAAATCTCCGCCTCCGGCGGCACCCGCGCCTTGACGAATGCCGTGTTCGGCATCCGGCGCATGTCGCGGAGGAAGGAGATGTGATCCTCGATCACCATCGATCCGTCCCAGTCGCCGCCCTTCTCGCGCGCCATGGCTCCAGGCAGGGCCGTGAAGGAGGAGGAGCGTGTCGGCGGCAAACGGTGGCAGCACCACGGCAGCACGGAGCGGCAGTGGTGGCCATGGAGGAGAGATTAGAGGAAGAAGAGAGAGTGGGAGGGGGCGCGCGAGCTTTGCCGCACCTCTCCCTCCCCTACTTATAGCCCTTGGGCTACGAAGCTGAGGGGGCGGGGCGTGGGTCGTGGGATTAACTGTGCCCACGACCCCCCATTTACCGCGCGCATTCACCACGCCTCGAGCGGTCGTGGGAATCGCAACCGCCCCCCTCGGCGCAGCGGATCCGCCCGGGTGCCGAGGCGTGGTAGTGGCGGGCCCGGCCCACTGTCACGTCCCATCAGGGGCGTGGGGTGGCAGGCTGGCCGGGCAGACGTGCGCCACGTGGCGCGTCCGTGGCGGGCGGTGGCCCAGAAGGCTTAGCAGGCACGCCACCTGTTTTTCCCGCCTTGAAGTTCAAAAAACGACCAGAAAGTCCCGCCTGGCCAAGGCCGACTCCAACAATCGACAAACCGCGAAGCGGATCGAACATTGTTTCCGGAGCTCGGTGGGGAGGGAAGCTGCTGAGACTTCACGGCCTCCCGACCACAACGCCTCACCGGCTTCGGGGACTACTATCGGAGTAATGGGCCACGGGTAGCCTCACCCGAGTCCCTGGATTTATCAAGACTTTGGGCCAGCTCCGCCTTGCTGAGCCCCAAGCTGAAGCTCCGCCTTCCAGGGGGCGGCTAGCTCAATGACCGGCCACCGGAGGGCGGCCAACTACCAGCGGACGGCACCGCGAGCGGCCGACTTCACCCAGCCGGCCTCTAGAAAGGGCGGTGTCAAGCAGCCGGCCACCTCGCGGCCTTAGAGTTTGTGCCCCCTTCAAGAGGACGTGATGGGGCGTGGCTACAGTGAAGCCCTTATCCCCAAATCATGGGCTCGGCGTGGCCACAGTGCCCCGTACGGACGGGATCTCGACACGGCGTGGCACTGTTGCCACCTACCCTTGACGTCACACCGGACAGGCAGAGCCCTGCTCCCCACGACGGCCTGTCGGTATGGCCCGCGGGCTGCGGGCCCTCCCGGGCAATGACACCCCAGAAGACGGTGCACGACGGATCAGTCGGGCTAGGGGAGGGCCGGCTTCCAGCAGGCGGCCGTCCTCACCCTCGAAGCAAGGGCGCCATTAACTTGATGAGACCAGGGGTGGCTACAGTGATCTTCCACCATGCGGCGGGACTGTAGCCACGCTGAGCTAACCAAGCCCGCGTCAATAGCAGCACGACTACAGTGAACGGCCTATCGGCTCCGTACCAGACCAGTCGGCGGGGCCCACTAGGCGACGGGCCTCAGTAGTCGACGGAGAAGCCGAAGGCCAAAGACGCTGACAGCCGGGCCCAGCAGCCGGCCAGATTATCATTGTACCCCTGGGGGGTAGGCCTATATACGCTCCCCAGGGCACCCATGCAAAGGGTTCCCACGCTGATAGAACTAGCCAGATCATAGAGCAGGGGAGAGCTAGCCTTGCCTTCTCCTACCTCTAGCATACAGCTCAAGGAGCACATTTGTATCACTTATGCCGTAGTGATCATGCGGAGACCCCGCAGAGCTGGAGTAGGGGTATTATCTCCAAAGAGAGCCCCCAATCTGGGTAAAGCACGCCGGCGTTCGTGTCTACGCCTCATCCCGCTTTTGGGCACCGAGGACGTTCTACCCGCTCCCATCATAATAAGCCATCCGTTGACATATGTCGCACACCCAAATCCCGACAGTGTTGGTCGTTGCTTTGTAATACAAAGCGGGGGAAAACCCTTTTTCGTAAACACACGAAAAAGAAAGACAAAAGGGACATGGCTTAGAGATTGCAAGACCACAGTTTCATCGCGGCCACATAGGTAGGATTACCGTGAAAGCGCGAGGAGCACCGTAGGTAGAAGGAGTCTTGCAGCCACGTCCCACGTAGGCGCAAGGTTGACCTCGACGGGATGTTTTATGTCTGACTGATGAATCCTGCACTTCCGGACAGTTTAATTAGGCCGGCAAATCAAGTCACGGTTTCTCCCTCGCCTGAGCTCGTCGATTATTCCGAGATCCGCGGTGCGGACGGCGGTCGGAGTCGGCCGACCGGACAGCAATGGCTGCAAGCCAAGACGCCAGGAGTCACGGGATCGATATGGTACCTTGACACCTCTTTGCCGGCACACACTTCTATGAGCAATGCTAGACTCACGGCCAGGCTTTTTACAGAGTTCACGGAGTAGCAAACGTGGAGGGGTGGGATTGGATTTAGAAGGTGGGAAGGGGCCCACCCCCCTGAAAATCGGGGAGGGGGGGTCTAGTTTGATTAGTTCAAGCGAGTCCGTGAATGTGAATGATGTGATGCGTGCTGCTGCCGACCGGTCCCAAGGCTTTGATGAAGCCATAAAAATGTGACTTGAGGAGTATACAAGAAGCACACATTGAAGCCATAAAAATGTGACTCGAGGAAGACAAGGGATCATATAGTTTGGAGATGGCAAGACCACAATGACATCACCGTGCAAGGCGAGGAGCACCGTACGTACTGTAGGTCCTTGCGTACAAGAGCTTTTCAGGCACGCACAGACGTACAGTGCGCGTACGTGCAAGGTCACAAAAACATTTGACCTCAAGAAAGCAAGTGGTTGACCCCGCGCACTTTCGAACAGTTTAATTAGGCGGGCCTCAGGCTGCAAGTGGGACTGTTCGCGGGAAGCCCGCATCCGCCCAACATCCGCCGCATAATATAGGTGGAAAGCCCGCATCTGCCCGCATATTTTTACACGGGATAAGTGGGTTTAGCGGGCAACCCACATCCCACCAATATGACTGAAAATGAATGGTCATGCGCTCAAATAACAGCTGAGTACAAGCGCGTACAAGCACGTTAGGCAGCATACACAAATACTCAATTGTTCATGTTCATGCGTATACTGAATAGTGATTGTTGAACACGAGGTCTTCTGGTGCCGGCGAGCATCGGCAAGTTACCTGAAGCTGGACATCATGCACTGTCAAAACATGGATCTGGTGTACTTAAAGCTGTCGCCGCCCACACGGCTGTGGAAGACGGATGGACGCGCAGCGAATGAGTAAATGACTGATCAACCAGAGAGATGGATGTGTGTCCCTGCTTGCGGATGGCACCAGACAAACACAAGGTTTTTTCCAAGATCGTGATGATAACAAAGATGCGTCGTCCATGGCAAAGCTGGGCGGCCCTGACGGAGCTGGGCCGCGACATTGCGGCGGCATCCATGGCGGACTGGGACAGACCATGACAGACTCGAACAACGGCGACGCTGTGGCGGCGTCCGTGGCGGCTATGGCGGAGTTGGAAGACGGCGTTGTGGTCATGCACGGCGGCGGGCCCTGTTTCTTTTTTGTTTTTGACATATGCAGGCCCTGTTTCGAGGAAGTGAGAACAGGGGCGAAGCCAGAAAATTTAGCCATTGGGTTTATTTGTTGACTTTGCTGTGAAGATTTGATACAAATTAATTAAGTAAAAACAGGTGTATCCAGTGTTGAAAACACCCACGCAAGATAGGCTACCCCAGCATAATAATTCTGCAAGGAAGCTGGTTGGAACTCAGAATCTCCAGGCCACAGTGGAGAGACTCTACCACTTTGTTAAGTGTAAAATTTAACTTAACATCATCTTACAACAAAGATTATAACATTAAAAATAACTTAATGTCTGGAAATATTATATCACTTATCATATATCATGTTACATAAATACCGAAGAGTGCACGACATACCTGTTACATGTTATAGCTAGTTCAGGACCAAACGACTTCATAGCTTCAGATAAAGCTTCTCATCTTCCCGTAAGCATTGAAGAAAATGACCATTAATTTCTAATGACTCACTCTCAGTCTTGTCCTTATTGTTATCCCTAAAAAGATAGCAGCAATAACAAAAGGTCGTATGCATCTTGTCACTATACTAAGTCAACAACCATATTCATAAAAAATCATTCCAGATTAAATCTCGGTGAAGCATCTCCAACTCCAATGAAGATCTAGGAATAATCACAGGTGGTATCCCGTAATGTCTTATGGTTAGATATGTTCGCCTAATCTCATATTGCTTCTTAGAATTTTTTGGTCAGCCGGATTGCTTGCAACATCGGTATTTGATGCACTTTGCCTGAGTCTAACAATTGGACTTGATGTGTCTGTATCGTTATTTATATCTAGAAATTGATTTTTAGTTCAGAAATATCGTTCCACAGTATAGATCAATGAAAGTATAGGGGATAAGCAATTAGAAAACTAGGGCAAAAATCAATATTATAGTGCCATACGAGACTAGAGAGGAGATATGGAGATTGTGATTCATTACCACGAATTTGGATTAGTTCTTGGCCTGTCGCTCAATACCTGGCATCTGGCAATCAATCCACGACGAAACGCCGAGCAAGAGAGACGAGATTGTTGAGTTATTTTGGAAAGTCACTGAGCGATCAGGAAAGATGAGAGGCGGCTGCCGAGTATTCGTACAAGGAATTGGCGAACGAACAGACCTAGGCACTCTACTTGGGCTTTTGGGCTTTTGATTGGCTAGTACGTGGGTGGGTGGGTCGGATCCTGTTTTTCTTTCTTCCTTTTTCGCACGTGCGATCCTGGTTTGATGGGCTCAACGACGATTTTCTGTTGGATCCATACCAAAGAAAATACTCGTACGCACGTAGGGCCACGGGGAAATCGTTGGGTTCAGCTGAACCCAAGGACTCAACGCTGGCTCCGCCCCTGAGTGAGAAGGAAGTGGGCTCGCGGGTGCCGCAGGACAAACCCTCGTATCCCACATATCCAGTCGCTCTATCCGTGGGTGTCCACGAACACGGATTAAGTGGGCTCTTACGTGGGCACCGCGGGCAGCCTGCGTCCACTCGCAGCCTGAGGCGGGCCGGTAAATCAAGTCAAGTCTACTACGCTACTAGCAGCAGTAGTAGTTCATTTCTCCTTGATCCGCGGCGCGGCGGACGGTCGGAGTCAGCCGCCCGGACAGCGACC
The DNA here is from genome assembly GCF_002162155.2 of Triticum dicoccoides. NCBI lineage: Eukaryota > Viridiplantae > Streptophyta > Magnoliopsida > Poales > Poaceae > Triticum > Triticum dicoccoides. Next base: position 62,840,832 of record NC_041381.1, read on the forward strand.
GCTGCAAGCCCCGACGCACTCGTCGACTTGTTCTCCGCCCCTTGGCCTCCTCCTGTTTCCTCCAAGGCCCAAAAAATGAATGACCAATGTCGATCGACGTCGCACTCGCAAACCATACCGCAGCCGCTCTCCTCTCTCTCATGAAGCCGCCAGATTTGATGCTGTGCACGCACCAGTCAGTACCGACCCCTGCACGCGCACGCACCGGTACCGACCCATCACCCAGACATAATGAATGACCACCGTGTGTAGGAACAGTAACCTGAAGCCATCCATCCACCTGTCCAGAAAGCGATCGAGAGAGGCCGGAGCAGTCAGCCACGCACGCACCGGCACGAATGAACGCGAGACAGACGACTCATACCAGTAGCAGTGTGTACCAGTACGGAGATTGGTACTAGTTGGCGGAGACTTAAACCGAAAGGCGCGCGTGCGTGTGCAGGCAGCCACTGCTGGGGCATTCATCTGGCATGCATGCGCGACAGTCAACAGGGTAGTGTAGCCTGCTACAATACGACGCCTTTAAATTGTTGGACTTGGATGCTCTACCAAGTATACATGCTTCATGGGTACGCACAGTGTGTACTTGGGTTCAACTCTTGCAAAAGGGTCAATTAACTGCCCATCCAATCTGAACATGGCGCCAGTGAGTGAGTGACCGCAACAAGATTGATGTTGATGCAGTTAAGGCAGCTACCTAGCTTTATCATCATTACACATAAACACGAAGGTTGGTTTGGTTCCCTCAAAAGTCTTCAATTTGACGTGATGGGTCAGTTTAATTCTAAATTCTTTAGAGTGCACGCGCACTATTTGAAGGGAACGAGCGGCCAAACCAGAGCCGCTCGATGTCATCCCGATCGACAGCGGGGGTGTCCAGCTGTCCCCTGGTCGGAAGGTGGAGCCGCGCCGTTCTAACCCGCCTGGTCCGATTGTGCCGCGCCGCGTGAGATAAACTTCCCGTGGGACCCACATGTCATAGAGGATTAGTCAGTTCCCCAGCGTATTAGCCGTCGTGCGTAGTGGGCGGCGGTTTCGAATCTCGTGCCATTACCCCGTCCACCCCCCACCTATCGCGGCCCATTCCTCCTCTTTCCCCCTTGCTTTCGCCGTTGGTTGGTGCTCGGAGGCGGTTCCAAATCCACCAGGTTGTGGTCGACGGCGGGGCGCGCCGCGAGGGTCGTCGTCCGCGGCGGCACAGGTACTGCTCCTACGCGCGCTCCCCGTTCTTCGTCCCTGCTTGTTTCTCCACTCGCCCGCCCTCCTTTTTTCTGGTGAGGTCGCACGTTTTCCGGTGAGGTCGCGGTCATTGTCAGGGAGGTCGAGGTAGAGGTCGAACTCGAGGTCGCGGTCAGGGTTAGGGAGGTCGAACTCATTTTCTGGTGAGGTTGAGGTCACCCCCGCGGACTACTTCGTTTAGGAAACCGCCGGATTGGCATGGGTGGGCTAGGGTCGTGCTCATCCCGTCGTTTTTGCATTGAAATAGGGGGAGAGCTCGTGCATATACGTACGGGATGAGTGGTTCAGGGAGGATGAGTGGTTCGTGGCGATAGAGCCTCGTCTGCGGATTGTAGCCTCGC
>NC_041381.1:62842810-62871491 GCF_002162155.2 Triticum dicoccoides
TGGATCTGGTGTTTTTGATGAGTGCCCCCCCCCCCCGTCCTTGCGTGCAAATTAGGAGTAGTAGTAGACAATTTTTTAGATAATATAGCCAATGTGTCAGCCTTGTGGTGGTTCTCCTGGGTCATGCGTTTTTCCCTGTTGTGTGCAATTAGGGACCATTACTTGTGCAAATCAATACCTATGCTTGCCAATTTCCCAACATTATCTATCCAAGCTGCCAGCCTTTGTGATTGATCTGGTGGTCCGTGTGTTTTCCCGTTGATGTGTGCAACTAGGAACCCTTGTTTGTGCAATTTAGCACCAATGCTTGCTATTTTTTGCAATATAGTGTACCCAATCTCCCAGCCTTGTGGTGGATGTGGTGGTCCACGTGTTTTTATTCGGCTGTGTGCAAATAGATATCATCACTTGTGCAAATTAGTACCACTGGTTGACAATTTTTCAATATAGTCTACTGATTTTTCTGCCAGCCTTTGTGCTGGATCTGGTCGTTCATGTATGTTTTCCCTGCTGTGTGCAACCAGGCACCCTTGTTTGTGCAATTTAGCATCAATGCTTGCCAGTTTTCCAATATGGTCTATCCAATCTGTCGGTCTTGTTGTATATGTGGTTGTTCATGTGTGTTTTCCCTGCTGTGTGCAACCAGGGACCATTATTTGTGCAAATTAGTTCCAATGCATGCCAATTTTCCAATATAGTATATTCTTGTTGCACAAGTTCTGTTTGTCTCAGTTGCACAAGTTATCGTAATGAGCCTGTTGCCTTTAGTTAACTATTTTCTGCCTAGTTATTACTTTGCCACAGTTAAACTTTAGTTGGTTTATATGATTTCTCCTAGTCCTTCTTCAAGTTCTATGTTGAGTTCATGTTGTTGTTTGTTAGATGTGCGCATGCTGTGTGCAATGCAATGGCTGATTGAACTTGTTGTATATGTTTGTAGTTGCACAAAATTCTTCCTAGTTGGCTGCATTCATATAGTAGTTGGTTGTCCATATGCACTACAGTTGCACTAGTTGTCTTGGTTAGTTGGTTTACTGTTCCTAACTGTTTGTACTAGTTGGTTGTCTACACGTTGTTCAGTTGCACAAGTTGCCTACTGATTTGGCTGCATCACTATACTAGTTGGCTGTCCATGTGTTCTACACTGGACACTAGTTACCCTGCTTAGTTTGCTTGCTGTTTTGTGCTAGGTTGCAGTGTTCAGTTGCACAAGTTGCCTGATTAGTTGGCTGCATCCATGTACTAGTTGGTTCTGTACTTCATTTGCACATCTTCTAACTATGTTTTCTTTTCTTCTATTTCCCCCACAGCCTAAAAATGGTTATAATAGGAGGAGAAGCTGATGGCAATGAAGGAGATGTATTTTTCTCATTTTTTTGCATATTTGAGTTGTTTTCAACTTATCCATGTATGCTTATGTCCTTTTTTCATGTTCTTTTGGTTGCTTAATTAGGGTTCTGAAAGTCAGTCCCTTCGCTGGAACTCAAAGTGTGCTGCTAATCGCCAGCCACACCCAAAACATAGTGTTGAGTAGGGAGAGGAAGTTGAGGTAAGGGCATGCTGATTACACATTCACCTTATTTTGGGTCATATAATAATTTTTCCCATACCCATGTTTTTTTATTTTCTTAGGATGTTGATTGGTTTCGGGTTGTAAAGCGGACTAAACATGCAGCAGCAGCAGGGCGAGCTGAATCATCTACTAGGGTAAGTAAATCCTTGAATATCAATGTTTCTCGGGTTTTTAGGGGCTAATGAAATTATGATGCCGTTGTCACAACTATTTTTGTTCTAGTTGCTCAATTACCATCTTGTAGTTGACATCACTAGTCATCTTGATGTACATATAGTTTTCACATAAGTTGACATGAGTTGGCATCTTTGTAGTTGACATCATTGGTCACCATTTTTGTGCAGGCAGCAGTTGGTGGAGGAGCGGCCTCATCTTCCGCAGCAGATGCTGAGGTATGTGGTTTTTGTGTGTGTGCTTATGAGCTATTGAACTGTTTCTTGCAAACCTTTTTTTAGTTGTTGTTATCTTCTTTCCAACATCATGCTTTATCGTTGCACATCCCCTAGAACTTTTTGTAGTTGTCAGGTCGAGTATGTTTTCCTAGTTTTCTTGCAGGTTGCACACGGGTAGTCTTCAGTTGCCATGATGAGCTTTCTTAGTTGCACAAAAACATCATATTAGTTGGCATGATCCATTTTATGTTTATATAGTTTTTGCAATACTTATCCACATGATCATTGCTAGTTTTTTCACAGTCCAACTTTCTGTCCTGTGTTTAATTTTTTTTTCATCATCAGGCCAGCGGTGGAGTTGAGGTGGCTGCCCAGGAAGATGTGGAGCGACCATCACAAGCTGGCAGGTTAAGGGCATCACCAGGGCGGTTTGCTAAGTTCAACAACTCGCTATCCCCACCACAGAAGTCTGAGCTAGTTTCAAGATTGTTTGGGGGCCTCTTGAACTTATCAGATACACTTCCAGGGGACTTCAGTAAATTCCTGGTTCAGTCCTACCGGCCAGAGACATCTGAAATGGTGTTCCTAGGCAGGGGAAGTATCCGAGTCGATGCTGACAGTGTTCAAAGGGTATTTGATCTTCCTAACAGGGGTCAAAAAGTCAGATATAAAGTTGACAAGGATACAACTAGGAGATTCAGAGAGACTTTCAACATACATGGAGATTCTCATCCCCAGATCACTACATGGACCAAGATGATTAAGGATATGGGGGAAGAATGGATGACACATTCTTTATGGCCTGGCTTGCGGTTGCATTCAACACTTTCCTAGCACTAATTACGGCCCTGAGGCTGAGCCCAAAGTGCTACGGACTTGTGCTAGATCATCAAAACCTCAAGAACACAAACATCTGCCTCTTTGTAGCAGAACACATTAATGAAGCTTTCCGGAACATGGATCAGGTGAAGCAAACTGTTTGCTGCTGCTTGTATCACTTGTTGGTGAGTGAAAACTAGCACTTCCATGTGCTTTTCTTCTTTTTGTGGAGTTATAGTTTCTGGAAATACCCCTCATGATAACTGAAATTTGGTTTTTCTTTTTTGGTTATGCGGCAGATCCTGTACCTTGATGCGCTCGTTCATGACATCCCAGTAAGCAACTGTGCGATACGATCGGATGCATGGGACAGTAACCTAATTGCCAAGGTGATCAAGAAGGACACGATCTCTCCTGGTGTGTTCGGCAAATTACAAGTGAGTTCCCTTTTGTTTTTTTCAATAGTGACTATTTTTATGTTCTATTCATTTCTGCCCAGTTTTAATTCCTTGGTAGCTGCATATACGATTTTGAGATCAGCTTTTCGACACTTCTTGGTAGATGCGCAGAAACTGTAATCAGTTGGCACAATCATGCCTGTAGTTGCACAACTTGTAGCTCTAGTTTGGCATGTGGTCACATGTTTCAAGTTGCACAATTTTACTTATCTTGTTGCATAGATGTGTGACAACAGTTGGCAGAAAATTTAATGGCTAGTTGAAGTAGTTTTTGGTTTACTTGCACAAAATTCTACCCAGTTGGTTGCATCCCTTTTTTAGTTGGTTGTTCACATGTTCTGCACTTTGCATTAGTTGCCTTCCTGTTTGTACTAGGTTGGTTGTCTATTAGTCTGCTTAGTTGGGGGTTGGCTGTCCTTATGTTCTGCAGTTGTTTGCATATGTTGTTCAGTTGCACAAGTTGGTAGGAATTTAGATAGAGATTTAGGTAGACACTTTTTGGTAGTTGCGCAAAAACTGTAATCAGTTAGCACAATAATGCCTGTAGTTGCGCAGCTTGTAGCTCAAGTTTTGGCATGTGGTCACATGTTCATTTTTGTATGAGACATCATATGTTTCAAGTTGCACAATTTTACTTATCTTGTTGCACAGATGTGTGACAACAGTTGGCAGAAACATTTTTTTCAAGTGACCTGTGAGGTGCACTTTTTTTTGGTTTATGCAGTTGCATTCATGTAGAATCATGTCTGCCCAGCATTTTGTTGTAGTTGCACAAGTTATAACATTCTGTTTTCCGTTCAACACTATATCTGTTTTGATAACCTTGTCCTTTTCTTTTTCTCCTTTTCACATCAGCTTAAAGAGGGGTATAGGGGCACGGAGCAGACACCGCTGTTTGGTGGTCTTTTGCAAGCTCAAGCATTTGTTGCATCCAAATTACCACTAACGTATAATCCGTAGGTAAGTCTTCTGCATAAAGGAGTTCGATCATTTACCGACATTTCTTTTTTTTCACTGTTTATAATTGAATGAGTACTCAATTTTTTGTTGTGTTGATGCAGAAAAAGGCAAAGATCCAAAGTGGTCAATGACTTGTGCAAGGCAGTAACTGAACAGGTTGGCACCTTCGTTGAAGCAGTTGCCAAGATCGATGATGAGGAACCGGATGTTGATCCATATGTACATCAGACATCAACAGGAACCGCTCCGTCACGCCGTGCTCCAAAAAGGAAGAGACGGGTTTCACCTATACAACAAGAAGAAGAGTCCGATGAGGAGGAGTCGGAAGAAGATGATGAAATGGAAGTACCACAAGATGTTGAAGACGACGGGGAGACAGATGAGGATGAATCAGAGGAGGAGGACAAAGAGGAGGATGGCAAAGAAGAAGAGGATGATGAGGAGGAGGAGGAGGAGGAGGAAGAGGAGGAGGAGGAAGAGGAGGAGGAGGAGGACAAAGAAAAGGAGGACAAAGGAGAGGAGGAGGGCAAGGAAGAAGATAGTGAGGCAGAGGAGGAGGAACAAGAAAATGAGGCCAAAGAAGAGATGGAAACAAAGCTGCAACAATCGATGGTAGTGAGGGGGAGGGAGATGACGAGGATGCCGATCCTGATGATCAAGAGGGATCCAATGGAGGCAGTGACAGTTCAGATGATGATGATGAAAATGCCCCTGGTTCTTGTGGTACATGCGGCAACACAACCAGGGTGAGTAGCAGATCTGCCAACCCAGCCAGCAGCAGCAACTCAATGAGCAACAGGAGCACACTACAGATGTTAATTGACAAAACTTGCTGGAAAGACAAGAATCTGCCAAAGTCAAAGAAAAATGATGAAGCGGACTCTCAGGGCAACATTGACATGTTCAAGCTGTGCAACATGAAGCCAGCTTTGCCAACCACCTTCCCTGTGCCAGATTTTCATGAGCGAGAGTTGTGTGACAAGATTGATTTTGATGTTGACCAGAATCTGTTCGTCTTGAGTGAGGCTGAAAAGAATCCAGTTGACATGGAGGAAGCAGGGAAGGGTCTTGATTGGGTTCATTTGAAGGAGAAATACAAGGAATATTTGAAGCATCTTCCAGATATCAGCTCCAGCAAGAGCAAGGCAGCATCTGTGGCAAACCCTCATGTGGTCCAGAAGAGCAAAGGAGTTACAATGAAGAAGAATCTGAAGTTGCCTCAAACCAAGCAACAGATGCCGAGGGCATATGTAGAAATAAATGTGGACAAGGAAGCTGTGGCTCAAACTGTTGTGCAAACTGTAGTGATCAGAGAGCCAACCACCACTCAAGATGTGTCAGCAATACCTGTTGAGCCTACAACCATCATAGGAGTTCAACAGATCAAAGGGAAAATTTCTTTGTCAACAGCCCCACCTAAACCAGCTAAGCAACAAAAGATTGTCAAGTTTTCCAAGGGCACAAAGGAGGAATAGGGTAGAAAAGGTGTGGGGTCTAGACACGAGACAGAAGAACCTGCCACAGCCAACGCTGTAGGACTGCCAAGTTCTGCTAGTTTGGTGCCAACTCGGGCTGCAAAGCTGCCAACTGTAGATACCAGTGTACCAACTGAAGTGGTCACAGTCAAAACTAGCAGAGTTGTCCAGGAAGACTCAAATGCAACCGCAAGCCCCAAGATGACAATTCATAGAGATTTTTCAATGCCAAACACAGAAGGGGGTTGTCAATCTATCAAACTACCGTCTCCAAGAGCTATCACAGAGCATCCAAGCAAGTCTACATCACCAAGAGCTGATTTTCAAAACACATTAACACAAGAGGAGGTGTTCAACATTGTAAGCAGGTGCAAGCCTCCCAGGCCACCAACCACAACATTACTGCAAACCAGGTCAGCGAATGATCCACCTGTGAATGTGCCGCAAGAAGATGCCCCTGGCCTTCAACCCATACGCAAATCAAATTCTTGCAGCTATCATGGTGACGGGTACTACGATGCACCAATTTTTGACCTGGGCATAGATGATGATGCTGGGCATGCTGCATCACTTGCTCCAGTAGCACAAGCAGGGGAAGCAAACGTGGTTGTCATAGATGAGGATGAGTTGGACCCAGCAACAGCGAATGAAGGATGTGTTGTTGCTGATGCTAGCAAGGGATTAGCTCACCAGCCAGATGTTGGATCACCAGATAGCTGCCACACCCTGATATGCGAAGAACCAGCAGTTGGCACGAGTAGTTCTTCAGGACCACCTGTTGCATGAAGACAGAGGAGGGTAATAAGGCTCAGAGCATCTCAAAGGTCTCCATTCATTGATTACAACAAAAATAAGACCTTCAAATCTAATGAGGCAGTCAACAAGCTTTATGCTGCCATTGTGTATTGGATCAGGCATATCCCAGGAGCAAATGATGAGAATACCAGGCAAGCCAACTCTCCACAGCCTATATATATATATCTTTTTTTTAGTTGCACAGTACAACCCACTTAGTTGCACAGCAAGCAGAGCATGTTGCACAGAATAGTGCTTTAAATTGCACACTCTTTGTTTTTTTAATTGCAAAGTAGGGTGGTGTAGTTGGGTAGGGCACTGACACTTGTATTGCTACGGTGTTGGAAAGCTAGCAGGGGATGCACGTCTAGGGCGCCCGTTGTGCGATTTTAGGGTGATGGAGAGCGGTAGTTCGTTGTCCAGGGTTGTTGCTGTCAAGGGCAGGGGGTTTGAGATCTGTTCATGATTTCTCCTAGTCCTTCTTCAAGTTCTATGTCGAGTTCAAGTGCTATGTTGTTCTCCCTAGTTGGCTGCAACCATATATTAGTTGGTTGTCCATATGCTCTGCTGTTGCACTAATTGTCTTACACTCTTACTGTTTGTACTAGTCGGTTGTCTACACGTTGTTCAAGTGCACAAGTTTGCCTACTGAGTTGGCTGCATCACTATACTAGTTGGATGTCCATGTGTTCTACACTGGACACTAGTTGCCCTGCTTAGTTTGCTTGCTGTTTTTGTGCTAGGTTGGCTGTCTACGCATCGTTCAGTTGCACAAGTTGCCTGATTAGTTGGCTGTATCCATGTACTAGTTGGTTGTCCGCATGTTTTGCTTTTTTGCACTAGTTGTCATGCTTTAGGTTTGCTCCTGTTTTGTAGTAGGTTGGTTGCCTATATGGTGTTGAGTTGCACAAAGTTGCTTTGTTTCCTATTTTGCATTTATTTTTCCCTAGTCCTTTTGTTTGTCCCAGTTGCACAAATTATCATACTCAACTGGCTGGCTTCAGTAAACTATTTTTCGACCTAGTTATTTCTTGCTTTAGTGAAATTAGTTGGCTTATAAGTTGTGCAGTTGCACAAGGCTGACTGCCCAGTTGGTTGCATTACTGTAGTAGTTGGTTGTCCTCATGTTTTATAGTTTTTTTGGCTGGGTGGTACTAAGCACTAGGTGTCATGTTTAGTTGGCTTCCTGTTTGTACTAGGTTGGTTTGCCTATTAGTTTGCTTAGTTGGGGGTTGGCTGTCTATTTTGTCTATTAGATGATGAGAACACCAGGCAAGCCAACTCCCCACAGCCTATATACATATTTTTTTTCAGTTGCACAGTACCACCCACTTAGTTGCACAGCAAGCAGAGCATGTTGCACAGAACAATGCTTCAAATTTCACACTCTTGTTTTTTTTAATTGCACGTTTTTTTCTTTCTTTATGTGACCCTTCAAGCTAACTTTGTCTTTCTTTATGCAACCCTGAGATAATCAGGTATGGTAATTTCTTAATTTCTTTGAAGGAGTTAGTTGATTCGATGAAGCCAAAGCAGTGGCTTCCAAAAATTGTTATTGAGACTGGAATCATACACATCATGGATAACTTACCAGAAGGGTCAAAGAAAGTTGTCATGCCACTGAGGTTTTCTGTAAGTTTTTCAAAAACTTTATGCCCTCTTCCTTTTTTGTACCACTTTTGTTGACCAACCAGGGAGTTTTTTCATACCCTAGTGCTTGCGGCATGTTTATAATTTTTTTGCAAATCAATTTACAACAGGGGATCTTCAATGTGAATGAGATAAACAAGAAGTTTGAATACAAGAACCGTCTCGACAAGAAAGATTTGGTGAGTGTTGTGCCCACATGATCCATCTCATATTTGGCACTCAGAGCATGTTCATTTGCACATGACACATCTATTAGTTGGCAAATACCTTCTGCCAACCTGTTTCAACTTTCACATCTCATTTTTGTAGTGTTTTTTCTTACCAACAGTGTGTATCTGTATCTGAATCATTCACCCGTGCAGGTCATGCTGCCAGTGCTTGAGTGCGATAATGTAAACGACTGCGAAGGAGGAAGGCATTATTGGTTCTTTAACATCAACCTGAGGGACGGACGTTTTGAAGTTCTTGATTCAAACAGGAAGCTAGAAGACATTGAGTTGATGCACACCACCTCTACGATTGCGGGGGAAGCACGCCAGCTATGGAGGAAGCATTACCCAAAGAAGAGCATCGAGCATTTCCAGATTATTGACATCGACGTACCAAAGCAGCTTGGCAAGTAAGTCAAGAAGCATTACATTCTTCTTTATTTTTTTCAATCAATCTGTAGTCTTTTAAAATTCCCTACTTGTACAATCTTTAGTTTTTTAAGACATACAACTAGTTTGCAATCTATTTTTCATTTTTATGACTTTCTCAATGATCATCTAGCCAGTTGTACAGTTGAACATCAGTAGTTGCACAGTGCCACATAATTAGTTGCATAGTGCCACATAAGTAGTTGCATAGTGACACATAATTAGTTGTACAATGCCACAGAGTACATTGTCTTATTGGTTTTAAAAGCCTCCAACATTTTTTTCTTTTTCCCCACTGCAGCAATGAGTGTGGTCTATTCGCACTGCTTAACGCCACTGAGTGGAACGGGAGCCTACTGCCCAACTATGAGCCCAAGGAAGTACTCAAGCTCAAAAAGAAGCTGGCATATGATTGGGTCACCAGCACGCACAACTCTGCCCCATGGAGAAAGGTGCTGAGATACGAAAAGGACTAGGACAGTACACTTCTTTATTCTTTGCCTTTTTTTCGATGCCTTGCTGGTTTGCACAATTTTTATAAACATTTTGTAGTTGCATATTAGTAGTATTTCTTTTGCAACTCAATGTCATCACTTTTGTTCACACATTATGTGAACTGGGCATACAATTGTTCGACAACTAAATATTAAATGATCTGCCAACAAAGGCACAAATAGCAACCATTTTTACACAGTGCATTAACTAATTCAAGGAAAACAACTTAGAGAGGAGAAAGCATAGTTGCTGAACATGTCCACTTTTTGGCCCCTAAATTGCTCAAAAACCATCATTCTTTTCCTTTTCCCCTTTTTGATACAAACGATACAAGAGAATCACAGCATCCTGAGTGGACACACACCAGCAGTGTGCTCCATAGATTGGTAATGGCTGCATTTGTTTTTCTTCTTTGGGTGTAGCTCCAGCGCCGATTTGTATCGTCGAATCTTCGCCCTACCCTTTGTAGTAGAATTTGGAGGATCCCTAGGAACAAAATCATCATAGGCTTGTGCCGGGGATGGAGCCTCCAACTGGGCAGGACCATCACGAGCTTGTGTTTGATCACCTGTGGAATAATCATATAAAAAGTTTAGTTTTTTTACGTGCAACCACGACTGATGTTCTCTGCAACCACACAGCTTATGTTGTGCAACTAACTGGTTGTTGTGTGCGAGTTAAGTTTAAAAGAAAACCTGTAGTAGCACGGCCCATCATGCCACTTGGTTGGTAATAACCTGTAGCCAGAACAGGAAAAAGCAAGTTTGTTTGTTTGTCTTGATGCTTGAACTAACAGAGCACGCGCAACTGGGTAGCCTGTTCTATGCAACTAGGCACCATGATGTGCGCAACTAAAATCACACATACACTTGCTTTGGGAGTTGGGGCAGGTAATTACCTAGATTACGAGCCCTCTGAGTACTCCTTGTAGTGCCATTGGGAGGAGCACGCGGGGCACTGCTTGTTGGGCCAGGCGGGGGAGGAGGTGGAGGACCATGCTGTGTAGGGCCTGTAGGTGGAGGAGGTCCTCGAGGGTTGCCATCAACTATAGCCAGAACAGGAAAAACGAGTTAGTTGTTTATCTTGATGCTCGAAGTAACATAGCGTGCGCAACTGGGTAGCATGTTCTGTGTAACTGGGCACCATGATGTGTGCAACTGCAATCACACACCTAGTTAGATGGGGTGTTGGGCAGGTAATTACCTGGATGATGAGGCCCATGAGTACTCCCTGTAGGGTCATTGGGAGGAGCACGTGAGCCACTGCTTGTTGGGCCAGGCGGGGGAGGAGGTGGTGGAGCATGCCGTGTAGGGCCTGGGCCTGGAGGTGGAGGAGGTCCTCGAGGGTTGCCATCATCTGATGGCCCCGTAGCAGCAGTCGGTTTTTTCTTTTTCTTGGACTTGTTCAGGTGGCCGATCTCGGTACGTGCTGTGCGCATATGCTTGTATACAATAGCTTGTGCTGCATCAGAACCACTCGCAAACTTTGCTAGTTTCCGAAAATCGTATATCATGTTCCTCTCCCTTATCCGCTTCTTTGATTGAGGAGGCATTTCATCCGGTTGCTCATAACCAGTCCCTGGCGCACTAGGTACAGCAGTAGGTGTCCAGCGTGTTAGCAGGTACCTTTCCGGTAGGACATCAACTCCAATATGGGTGAACACCTTGAGGATGTGGCAACAGAGGATGCCGTCCTTGTCCATTTACAACACTCACACAAATAGGAACCCTCCTCCACCCTTGCCTGTACCAAGTAGTTTCGAGAACCATATTTGGCAACAAATTCCTGGTTCGATCTTAGCTCAAAAATATCAACACCAACTTGGAATGCATTATAACGTCCAATCAGCTCAAACTCTTCTCTGAACTTGCGGTAAAGGTCCCTAGTGTAGGTTTTGTAAGCTTGCTTCTCTATTGGGAAGTTGGACCACAACTCAATCTCAAGGTGTTCTGTCCTGTAATCATTGCAGCCTTCCTTGGCAAGGATGTGGTTCTGATTTTTTGTCATATTGCTTGAAGAAGTTCAGCATCGAGTTGTGTGGGTTCACATATCTTTTTAGGACGGTGTTGAATCCCTCACTACGCTGTGTAGACTGCAGGAAGGGGAAGAACCTGTGTTTGAAGTAGCACGGCAGCCAAGTTGACCTGTATTCGTACAACTTCTCAAAGTGTGTGTGTGTCATAGCCTCGTACTTCATCATTAACCTAGCCCAATTCTGTTCAAACTCGTCTGGAGTGAAGCTGAAGTCAACACAGTAGTTGAAATCATCAGAGAGCCCTGGATTCCGGCACAACAGCCAACCAACTTTTTCATGTGCCTTCTTCATGATGTGCCATCGACAACATCGATGCACGGTGGTTGGAAAGATGCTCTGTATTGACTGCCTCATTGCACCGTCCTGATCGGTTATGAAGTTGTCTGCAGGTTTTCCACCCATAGCCTCTAGGAATGCTTGGAAGATCCAATCAAAGCTTGATGCCAACTCCTGCCTTACAAACGCGCAACCGAGCATGAAAGATTGGCCATGTCGGTTTATTCCAATGAAGGGTGCGAACAACATATTATACATGTTGGTCATGTAGGTAGTGTCAAACGATATGCAATCGTGGTACACCTCAGCATAAGCTTTTCGAGCTAAGCCATCCACCCAAAATATGTTGACAACTCTGTCCTCTTCATCATATTTTACCTTATAGAAGAAGTCTGGATCGGTTTTCTGTATATCCTTGAAGTGCGCAATTGTCTCAATCATGTCACCCTCCTTTGTGTCATCTCTACAGAAACTTGTATACACATTCGTTATTACCTTTGGTCCGAATGGCACCATCATCTCAGATCTGTAGAACTCTACCATTATATGTATCATACGTCATGCATAATACAAAAACAAAACAATATATCCTTTTTTTAGTTGCACGAATGTGCACATCCAGCTGCACAGTAATAGGACATGTGTTGGCACAGAAGATAATTGCAGGAAATGGACACCTTGCTGCACCTTTTTAAAAACACTTTGCACTTTTTGCATACAGGACATTGTGTAGTTGTACAGTGAAAGCAATCTAGTTGCACAACAAACAAAAAATATAGAAACAACATGGGAAGTTGGACACCAGTTGCGCAGTTAAGTCATTTCAGTTGCACAGTAGTACCATAATAGTTACACACTGTACTACCTAGAGGGAAACTTAATTCTTTAAGGGATATAGAAACACCACGCCTGTAGTCAAGTTGCAGTTATACAAGATGCGCAAAAACTCCTTTTCATCAGGTGAGATGCCTTGGTGGGATCTCAAGTATTTGGACAACGAAGGTTTGTTCACCAGCGGATGGTTGTGGTCACGAACAAAGTGCCTCACCTCCCATCGCCCATCTATCAGCTTCACCAACATTTTTGCCTTGCATTTAGTCTGCTTTATTGTCTCGCATTTCCGTTTCTTCTTCTTACTAGGACCAGCCTCCTCTTCAGCAAAGATTGGAGGTTCATCTTCCATTTCCTCATCACTGTTAACAGGTTTTGGATCTGGAATACGGCCCAGGATAGGAGGAGCCTCAGCTCCTCCATCATCAGCTTTGGGCTTCTTGAACTTGTTGCAGCAAAACTGTTGTTTTACCAATACATTGGTGTGGGGTGTCCGCCTAGAGGTGTTCATCTTGACAGAGAAACCCATCCATAGGGCGTAACTGTTGTAGTGATCCTTTGCAATTTTAAGGCTGTCAAACCTCATGCCAACATAGGGTTCCATAGGTTGAGAACCAGCCTCATCCTCTCCTTCTTCTCCTTGCACAGCTCCGTCAATAGCCCCAGCTCCTAGCTCAGTCCTGGTTGTACCATGAACATTTGTCGCGGTTCCCGTGTCATCAAGAGTATGGCTCTCTGACTGCAAAGACACCACTACAGGGGCACCAAGGGTTCATGACTAGCCTGCCACATTGTCATGGCCCATAGGGTTACCACCACGACTTGTCTGCGTGTAGTAAACATATCGCCCATTTTTGTCCAATTTCCTTGTGGTATGATGGGTTGCTGCTGATCCATATCATGAGGAAGCTCATTGAGATCAGGAGGCAACTCATTGAGATCAAGCATTTTTTTTCCTTTTTTTGGCTGCCACACACTCCCTGCATATATAAAAAAGAAGAAAGTGATGTCATTAGTTATTAACCATAGAGAAGAGTGTTTCAAACAACCTAAAAACTTAGTAAATAGGCAGTTGCGCACCATTTTATGACAATCTTCGTTCCAAAAGCAACATGTCTATAGCAGAATCTTTTATTATAACAGGCATGCATTTTTTTATTTGCACAGAGTTGTTATGTTAGTTGCACAGTTTGTAGTAAATAGTTGGCAAGAAGATGACTTTTTTACTACAGAGTTTTCCTGCCTTTTTCCTCTGTTTTTGTTGCAATGATCCGCAGGTTTTCTGTTGGCAAGGAGCTGATTCAGATTTTTCTGGACATAATTTGGACACAATTTGATGCTACATTTGGAGATGCAAAATCTAGGTGAAAGAAGAAAGAAGAATTGGATGACAGACTATATATATATGTTTTTCATCGTCGTTTCTGTTTTTACTTCCAATATATTTGAACATATTTTTACACTATAGCTTTGCAATAGGTGTGCTACCAAAATATATGTGTGGGACAAGTATATATGCGTGACTACTTTAATATGGTTTATGGCTTCAATAGCCTTGTTTATTTCTCTGTTGCACAAATTGCTGCATAAGTTGTTATTGATCATTGTGTGGTTTTCACAAAAGTTCTTTTGTTTTTGCTGTCGTACTGCAGTTTTTTGGTTTTGGCTAGAATAGATCTTTCAGTTGGCCAGGATGCATATATCAGTTGGCCAGCATGCATGTTTAGTTGGACAGTCAATGTGTTCAGTTTGCTAGAATAGATGTTTCATTTTCCCATGATGCATATATCAGTTGGCCAGCATGCATGTTTAGTTGGACAGTCAATGTGTTCAGTTTGCTAGAATAGATGTTTCAATTTCTCATGATGCATATATCAGTTGTCCAGCATGCATGTTCAGTTGGACAGTCAATTTGTTCAGTTTGCTAGAATAGATGTTTCAATTTCCCAGGATGCACATAACAGTTGGCCAGCATGCATGTTCAGTGCACAGTCAATGTGTTCAGTTTGCTAGAATAGATGTTTCAATTTCCCAGGATGCATATATCAGTTGGCCAACATGCATGTTCAGTTGCACAGTCAATGTGTTCAGTTGGCTAGAAATAGATGTTTGAATTTCCCAGGATGCATATATCAGTTGGCTGCGATGCATGTTCTGTTGCACAGTCAATGTGTTCAGCTGGCTAGAATAGGCATTTCAGTTGGCCAGGATGCATATATCAGTTGGCCAACATGCATGTTCAGTTGGCTAGAATCATGTTTTAGTTGGCCAAAAAATATGTCTTAGTTGGCTTGTTGAACACATACAAGGGGCAGGGGAAACTTGCCTGGCATGCATGTTTAGAAAACATGTTCAGTTTCAATCTCAAACCATGTGTTAGTGTGCACATGCACTCATGGAGGGGTGGGGGTGATGTTGACAATGGGGTGATGTGGCAGATCCACTCCTTTTTTGAAGCAACTTCTCCATGGATTTGCTGATGGATCCATGGAGAAGGGTGTTTATAGATGAAGTACAAGACAGGGGAGAACTGAAGAGGGGCAGAGAGGAAGTACTTGCCTGATGTTGCTGCCTGGTATGGCTCTGATCACCCTGCCCTTTATATCAATTTGTTGAAGCAGATTCTTGTACTTTTCTGCTGCCATGGCGGCTGTACAGGAGGAGGAAGAAGGAGCCTTGGATCCCCTTCTTTCGCGGAGGACAAGAAGGTAGCATGGGAGGGGCTGGGGCGAGCGGGCGTGTGGGAGGGGTTGGGACGTGGGGGCGAGCAAGCTTGTGGACAGCTGGCCACGTGGGGATCGCCTTTTCTGTTTGGGATTGGGCGCTGCATCGCTAGGCTTGGTGGTCGCATGTCCCCACTTTTTCTGTACCGCGGGGAGGACAGGGACTTTCCTGTTTAGGGCGGCCGCTCGATCGCACTAGTGGGCTGCCGGCCGTCCATTAGAGGCGTCCCAGTTTAATAGTGAGAGATCTGCTTATACGGACCCGGAGTACAGATACATGGTAGATGGTACAGAGATTACACATACATTAGCCTGGTTACAACTGTATGTGGTTCGAGCTAGAGCCCCAGCTGTACAGTTGTTTGCCTTCTTAATTATCTCTACACTCTGGCAGACTACGCATTTTGACAGCTCTAGCTCATCTGTACACAATAATATTCTTCTTCTTCTCCTCCTCCTCCCATGTCAATTATGTTCATCTGTATGCTGCGCCAGCTTGAAATTGGAACAAATGAGCAACTGTATATGCGGTCTGGTGTGTGTGCACGTGTTGGCCTTTTTTATAATTAACCTCAAAATGGCAGCACAGTGCAAACACTTTGCATGCTCAATTCAGAAGTTGTCCTCCCATCTTGAGATTATTAAGATGCCATCCGGACATGCTGTTTGATTTTCCTGCTCTTCTTCGATGCAACCAGAACTCCCTAATCGATCCTCATACCATAACTCCCTAGTCAATCTGTGTAAGGATGTGGCGCTTTCAGGTCAAACATAGAGTATCTTGTGGACTTGGTCTTGGACCACGCAAGTCACGCCATCATCATTCATCAGCAAGAAACGGGTGAAATGAGTTGATGGGTTGATGCTACTCATCGAGCTCATTCATCCCTAGCGAGTAAACATCCCGAATGATCAACTCACACTCAATGTGTGCTCTCTAAACGAAAATAGTGTGCCCAAAACAGATGTTAACAATTTACATATATATACTGTGGCTGGATGGCGGAGATGAAGGTGCATGAGCATAGCTTGATATGCATCTTTTCCATTTTGGAAAGGGTTTTACCATCTATGTTGTTTCCTTTGAAACATTGGAGTCCACCAAATTCAGCCAACTCGTTGGTTTTCATGCAATTATCAATCTGGGAAGCAACTCTGTATTATAGTTTAGGTTCTATGTCCACTTACTAGATCAGTCGTGACCACATCTTGTGTCACATGATACTAGATCAGTAACGTGCCTTGGCACAGGGGTGCCCATCCCAACGATGCTGCAAAGGGAGTAAAAATCGACTAGTATGATGCGTTAGTAGGAAGGCAAGTTTAGCACATGTATTCAACATGAAAACTAATTTTCTGGTTCAAGAGAAGAAAAAACATTCACTCTGTACCAGAAGCAAGACATCATCGAGTTCAGCAGTCATGGGAATGTAAAATCCAATCTATCCAAGAAGCAAGCAGCATCCGCTCAAGAGGTTGCAAAAGATAAATAGCTGGCATTAAGTTCAATAGTAAGAGCAGGAACATAAGTGAGCCAAAGCCAGACACCGTGGCAATGGAGACGATAAAACTACAAAGCCATAGTTAGGCATAATAATATATAACTTGGTTCAACTGCCAACTGCCTTGTTGATTAACTCCATGGGTACCATTTCATGTAAACGTACTGCGAATAGTTCATGAGATAGATGAAAACTGAGAATGCACTTGTAATTTTGTACCATAGCCTTTTAAAGCGTATAGATAGTGTCAATGGTTCCCCCCTTTTAATCTTGAAGGCAAAGACACATAACTGATATTCTTGATCCCTACCACCTTGAAAAAGTCTGACCAATTGGTTGTTAATATGCCCCTCATATCCATACACATCATCATTCGAACTTGTCTCTTAGTACCCCTAGTGTTGAGTATGATCATCATGTTCTCAACTGGTACATTGAGATGGTCCTTGATATTGGCATGTAAAGTGACAGGAGAAGTACTGGAAAAGGAAACATGCATCAGTCACAGTCGGGTATTACGATATACTATAAGAACATGAATATTTAAAGTCCTTACCATCCTTTGTCGGGGAGCGACATGTCTTTTCATCTCACTAACATATAATAATTGATGGCAGGGTTGGTTGAATGAACGAAAAGATAAAGTTGCTTGATTCCACACGAGGAAATGTCCAATTCGCCTGCATAGACACATCATGTCTGAAGACGTCGAAACTACCAATTATGGTCATGTATGTTTGGCATTTGATCTTAGTCCAATGTATGAATAAGAATTCTAAGTGCAAGAAACGCCGAACCCTAGAACCTCCAACACAGACTATGACAGTTCCAAATCACCGTCCTCGTCCATATGAAACCTTGTCATTCATATCGGCGCCCATGCCATTGGGAGGCACGACTACAAGAGAAGCGAGAGTGACAGGCTAACCAATCAGACAAAGTTACCATGTTGTTGATACCAGCGATCATGGCTCCCTCCACCTCGACGACATGGATCTCTGGTCTCCTCCTCCTCAGCCTCCCCAGTCTTGCCCTCTCAGTCACAAATGTAGCCTAACAGCCCTACACCACAACTATAAAAAGCTACAGAATTTACCATTCGTTCATATCAATCAAGTGATGAGATAATTAGAATCAGTGCATTAAAAGACCATGGGCCATATGCCATTACTTTGGCAACCTACAAGAGTTAATTATAACAACAATTTTCACCATAATTTCTAAGTAATCCCCCTACTTTAAAGGTTCTTTACATTCAAGTCTCTAGTGTTTTGTTCAAGTACATGAGCATTATTGACCTAATTCGTCTAGTTTACAGTTAATAATTAAGAGAACATAGTGCATGATTGAAAAATATACAATAGTAGATAATGCACACATAATAGAGCCTTTCACTTGTAGTTCACTCAGCACCACCCCGATGATACGTGCCTTCCCCATGTAATACTAGCAGTATAGTGAATTAAACCACAACACTTCTGGGAAATTCCTGCCATGAGTATCTTGAAATTCAAGTTTGGGACAACAACATCCCTATGTTAGAATCATCCTTGCATGCATTATCCAAACAACAAAAGTGATATCTCGCGGATTGAACACAGTTAATTTGAAGAATTGTAATCGCTAGCTTAGATGGAGTATGCATGATCTTAGTGAAGTTACATCCCTCGTGATGGACCACCAACCAAAAAATGAGAGGATGTAGAGGATTAGGTATGAACGCAACAAGAAGAACATACGCATACAACATAGGGTACAACACTACACCTCGGGAAAAGTGCGAGAGGATACCCCAGGTAACGAAGAGCCGCGACCTGAGTTGCGGCAGCATGGCCGACATCGGCGACCTCACCAGCCCGAAAAGACAGTAGAGGATCTAGCAACACATGAGAGGATACGCTCTAGAGACAGCTACATTCACTTTAAATAGGGCTCCGTCTAAATCCGTTGAGACGACACCGTATGAATTATGGTTTGGGAAGAAACCTAAGCTGTCGTTTCTAAAAGTTTGGGGATGCGATGCTTATGTCAAGAAACTTCAATCTGAAAAGCTCGAACCCAAGTCGGAAAAATGCGTCTTCATAGGATACCCCAAAGAAACCATTGGGTATACCTTCTACCTTAGATCCGAAGGCAAGATCTTTGTTGCCAATAACGGATCCTTTCTGGAAAAAGAGTTTCTCTCGAAAGGAGTAAGTGGGAGGAAAGTAGAACTCGATGAAGTCCTACCTCTTGAACCGGAAAGTAGTGCAGCTCAGGAAAACGTTCCTGTGGTGCCTACACCGATTGGAGAGGAAATTCATGATGATGATCAAGGTACTTTGGATCAA
The DNA here is from genome assembly GCF_002162155.2 of Triticum dicoccoides. Lineage (NCBI taxonomy): Eukaryota > Viridiplantae > Streptophyta > Magnoliopsida > Poales > Poaceae > Triticum > Triticum dicoccoides. The sequence continues at coordinate 62,861,763 of NC_041381.1, forward strand.
GTTGCTACTGAACTTCGTAGGTCCACAAGGACACGTTCCACACCAGAGTGGTATGGCAACCCTGTCCTGGAAATCATGTTGTTAGACAACGGTGAACCTTCAAACTATGAAGAAGCGATGGCGGGCCCAGATTCCAACAAATGGCTTGAAGCCATGCAATCCGAGATAGAATCCATGTATGAAAACAAAGTATGGACTTTGACAGACTTGCCCGATGATCGGCGAGCGATAGAAAACAAATGGATCTTTAAGAAGAAGACGGACGCGGATGGTAATGTTACCATCTATAAAGCTCGACTTGTCGCTAAGGGTTATCAGAAAGTTCAAGGGGTTGACTACGATGAGACTTTCTCTCCCGTAGCGAAGCTGAAGTCCGTCTGAATCATGTTAGCAATTGTCGCATACTATGATTATGAGATATTGCAGATGGACATCAAAACGGCATTCCTTAACGGCTATCTTAAGGAAGAGTTGTATATGATGCAGCCAGAAGGTTTTGTCGATCCTAAGAATGCTAACAAGGTGTGCAAGCTCCAGCGATCCATTTATGGGCTGGTGCAAGCATCTCGGAGTTGGAACATTCGCTTTAATGAGATGATCAAAGCGTTTGGGTTTATGCAGACTTATGGAGAAGCATGCGTTTACAAGAAAGTGAGAGGGAGCTCTGTAGCATTTCTCATATTATATGTAGATGACATACTTTTGATGCGAAATGATATAGAACTTTTGGACAGCATTAAGGCCTACTTGAATAAGTGTTTTTCAATGAAGGACCTTGGAGAAGCTGCTTACATATTAGGCATCAAGATCTATAGGGATAGATCGAGACGCCTAATAGGTCTTTCACAAAGCACATACCTTGATAAGATATTGAAGAAGTCAAAATGGATCAGTCCAAGAAAGGGTTCTTGCCTGCATTGCAAGGTGTGAGATTGAGCTCGGCTCAATGCCCGACCACGGCAGAAGATAAAGAAGAGATGAGTGTCATCCCCTATGCCTCAGCCATAGGATCTATTATGTATGCCATGCTGTGTACCAGACCTGATGTAAACCTTGCCGTAAGTTTGGTAGGAAGGTACTAAAGTAATCCCGGCAAGGAACACTGGAGAGCGGTCAAGAATATCCTTAAGTACCTGAAAAGGACAAAGGACATGTTTCTCGTTTATGGAGGTGACGAAGAGCTCGTCGTAAAGGGTTACGTCGACGCTAGCTTCGACACAGATCTGGATGACTCTAAGTCACAAACCGGATACGTGTATATGTTGAATCATGGAGCAGTAAGCTGGTGCAGTTGCAAGCAGAGCGTCGTGGCAGGATCTACATGTGAAGCGGAATACATGGCAGCCTCGGAGGCAGCGCATGAAGCAATATGGATGAAGGAGTTCATCACCGACCTAGGAGTCATACCCAATGCGTCGGGGCCAATCACTCTCTTCTGTGACAACACTGGAGCTATTGCCCTTGCCAAGGAGCCCAGGTTTCACAAGAAGACCAGGCACATCAAGCGTCGTTTCAACTCCATCCGTGAAAATGTTCAAGATGGAGACATAGATATTTTCAAAGTACATACGGATCTGAATGTCGCCGATCCGTTGACTAAACCTCTTCCGCGAGCAAAACATGATCAACACCAGAACTCTATGGGTGTTCGATTCATCACAATGTAACTAGATTATTGACTCTAGTGCAAGTGGGAGACTATTGGAAATATGCCCTAGAGGCAATAATAAAAGGATTATTATTATATTTCCTTGTCATGATAATTGTCTTTATTCATGATATAATTGTATTATCCGGAAATCATAATACACGTGTGAGTACATAGACCACAATATGTCCCTAGTGAGCCTCTAGTTGACTAGCTCGTTGATCAACAGATAGTCATGGTTTCTTGACTATGGACATTGGATGTCATTGATAACGGGATCACATCATTAGGAGAATAATGTGATGGACAAGACCCAATCCTAAGCATAGCACAAAGAACGTGTAGTTCGTTTGCTAGAGCTTTTCCAATGTCAAGTATCTTTTCCTTAGACCATGAGATTGTGTAACTCCCGGATACCGTAGGGGTGCTTTGGGTGTACCAAACATCACAACGTAACTGGGTGACTATAAAGGTGCACTACAGGTATCTCCGAAAGTGTCTGTTGGGTTGACACGGATCGAGACTGGGATTTGTCACTCCGTATGACGGAGAGGTATCTCTGGGCCCACTCGGTAATGCATCATCATAATGAGCTCAAAGTGACCAAGTGTCTGGTCACGGGATCATGCATTACGGTACGAGTAAAGTGACTTGCCGGTAACGAAATTGAACGAGGTATTGGGATACCAACGATCGAATCTCGGGCAAGTAACGTACCGATAGACAAAGGGAATTGTATACGGGGTTGCTTGAATCCTCGACATCGTGGTTCATCCGATGAGATCATCGAGGAGCATGTGGGAGCCAACATGGGTATCCAGATCCCGCTGTTGGTTATTGACCGGAGAGCCGTCTCGTTCATGTCTACGTGTCTCCCGAACCCGTAGGGTCTACACACTTAAGGTTCGGTGACACTAGGGTTGTAGAGATATGAGTATGCAGCAAACCGAAAGTTGTTCGGAGTCCCGGATGAGATCCCGGACGTCACGAGGAGTTCCAGAATGGTCCGGAGGTAAAGAATTATATATGGGAAGTCGAGTTTCGGCCATCGGGAAAGTTTTGGGGGTTACCGGTATTGTACAGGGACCACCGGAAGGGTCCCGGGGGTCCACCGGGTGGGGCCACCTATCCTGGAGGGCCCCATGGGATGAAGTGGGAGGGGAACCAGCCCCTGGTGGGCTGGTGCGCCCCCCTGGGCCCCTCTCTGCGCCTAGGGTTGGGAACCCTAGGGGAGGGGGCGCCTCCACTTGCCTTGGGGGGCAAGTCTCCCCCTTGGCCGCCCGCCCCCCTAGGAGATCCCATCTCCTAGGGCCGGCGCCCTCTCTGGGTCCCTATATAAAGAGGGGGCGTGGGAGGGCAGCCGCACCTAATACCTGGCCCCTTCCCCCCTTGCTACACCTCTCCCTCCCGTAGTCGCTTGGCGAAGCCCTGCCGGAGCCCTGCTGCATCCACCACCACGCCGTCGTGCTGCTGGATCTTCATCAACCTCTCCTTCCCCCTTGCTGGATCAAGAAGGAGGAGACATCACGCTGACCGTACATGTGTTGAACGCGGAGGTGCCGTCCGTTCGGCGCTAGGATCTCCGGTGATTTGGATCACGACGAGAACGACTCCCTCAACCCCGTTCTCTTGAACGCTTCCGCACGCGATCTACAAGGGTATGTAGATGCACTCCTCTCTCGTTGCTAGATGAACTCATAGATTGATCATGGTGAACGTAGGAAATTTTTTATTTTATGCAACGTTCCCTAACAATATTATCATTCTTGGATGTTAATCATTTTATAGCAACTCTATATCATTTTTTGGGACTAACCTATTGACATAGTGCCCAATGCCAGTTGTTGTTTTTGCTAGTTTTTTTTACTTTGCAGAATATCAGTACCAAATGGAGTCCAAATGCAGCAAAACTTTCACTACAAGAAATATGTCAACTAGTGACGTTCTGTCAGTGACCCTGGAAGAATTGGTCATAGATCTATGACCATTTGAGACCAATTGGTCAAAAGCTGTCCCGGGGGCTCCAAACCCTAAACCATTGCGACCATTTTGGTCGGAAAGGTCGTAATTTCCTTACACGAAATGGTCACAAAGCAAGCAGTGCTGGTCCGCAGCCTTATTTCTAGTTGTTAACGACCAATATAGGTGGTCATAGCCTTGCATACTGTGGTGGGTTGTGATGACTAGGCGCCATCTCATCAGTTTTGCCTATGTGTCATGTCCATGTGTCAATTTTTCCCTAGGTTGTGAAGCAACCTATAGTTCTGTTATTCCAAAAATTCCCGAAAAATTCTCATAAATTGTTTGGATCATATCTTCATCAAATATGTCAAAAACCTTCCTTGCCTGGTTCAAAAATAACTCAACAATATTCATTTTCCTATTCTGTTCAAAGCAGCACTTTATGAAGGAAGTACCACTTTGGCATGTCCAAATGGTATCCATTTTCTACAGTGCTTTCCTATGCCCAAATAACCATCCTCCACCAAATGTCAGCTCAATCCATTCATTATTTTGAGCCCAGCTTCAACATTCGTATTTATGTCCAGTGTTGTACTTTGCAAAGCAAGTACCACCTAGGCTCCTCCTTTTGAGCTGAAAATTTGTGAAGACGGCCTTCTTAGTAACTGGTCATCCTTAGCCAAAACTTACGCCCATTAGCCATGTGCATTTCCCATACCGCTAATCAAACACTTGGCTGCTTATTCATGTTTGAGCATCGGTCGGTCTCCTCGTGAGAATCTTATGTTGTGATTTTCTTCCTAGCACCTACCTGGGGAGTGCCCAACCTGCTAGACATGCCTAGGCCGCCCAGAACACATGGCAACACCACGGTCACGCGATGACCATGCAGCGGGCATGCGAGTTTACGCGCTCTAGAGTTGGGGCCCTCGGCAACCGTCCAAACCTCGACGTATCACCACCAAACCATGTATTTATGATTAAATTGGTACTTATGTAACTAGAAATGATTTTCGGAAAAAATAAATGGCAAACTATGAGGCAGCTGCAGTTCAAATTTGACCCGCTTCCACCTGAATCGGCGGGAATTTGTCTTTTTCACCAGAGGTGGATCAAAACTTTTGACACCCAACCATTTTGTCAATTGTGCATTAAATATGGCCTAGTATTTTATAAAATTCATTTGGTCCAATTTTGCAACAAATGTATGGTAGGTCCTTCACAAAAAAACTCATTTCAAGCACTCGGAAAATGGAAAATGAATTTTCCGTGCAAAGAAAATGAAAACTCCCTTAGGCAACATAGTTTGGAATTCCAAGATGCACCCTTGTGCACAATATGATATCATTTGAACAAACTATGCCATGAATGTGGCCATAAGATTGATCATTTGGCTTGAAAGCCATGAATCTTCACACATGATAGCTCATTTCTGAGAACACCTTTTTAAAATAATTGCCGTATTACAAGTTTTTATTTTTCCTGGAAACTTGGTCACATATAATGACACAATGCGAAGTTTTTTCCAATTTTTTGATTTTTTTTGAATTTTTTATGCCCGTTTCAAAATGCTGTCAAAATGGCGGGCTTGACCGTTCCTAGCTACTCGTTGAATCTTGGAAAACTTTTGATGTTTCTATGGTTAAATAGATACTTATATACCTAGAAATGATTTTTGGAAAAAAATAAAGAGCAAACTATGAGGCAGCTGCAGTTCAAATTTGACCCGCTTCCAACTTAATCGGGGGAAATTTGTCTTTTTCACGAGAGGTGGATCAAAACTTTTTACACCCAACCATTTGGTCAATTGTGCATTAAATATGTCCTAGTATTTTAGAAAATTGATTTGGTACAATTTTGCAACAAATATATGGTAGGTCCTTCACAAAAAAACCTCATTTGAGGCACTCGAAAAAGGGAAAATGAATTTTCCGTGCAAAGAAAATGAAAACTCCCTTAGGCAACATTGTTTGGAATTCCAAGATGCACCCTAGTGCACAGTATGATATCATTTGAACAAACTATGCCATGAATGTGGCCATAAGATTGATCATTTGGCTTGAAAGCCATGAATCTTCACGCATGATAGCTCATTTCTGAGAACACTTTTTTAAAATAATTGTCGTATTACAAGTTTATTATTTTTCCTGGAAACTTGGTCACATATAATGACACAATGTGAAGGTTTTCCAATTTTCTGATTTTTTTGAATTTTTTATGCCCGCTTCAAAATGCGGTCAAAACGACGGGCTTGACCGTTCCTAGCTAGTGGTTGAATCTTGGAAATTTTTTTCTATTTATCTGATTAAATAGATATTTATGCACCTAGAAATGATTTTTGGAAAAAATAAAGAGCAAACTATGAGGTAGCTATAGTTCAAATTTGACCCGCTTCCAACTGAATCGGCGGGAATTTGTCTTTTTCACGAGAGGTGGATCAAAACTTTTTACACCCAACCATTTGGTCAATTGTGTACTAAATATGTTCTAGTATTTTAGAAAATTGATTTGGTACAATTTTGCAACAAATATATGGTAGGTCCTTCACAAAAAAACCTCATTTGAGGCACTCGAAAAAGGGAAAATGAATTTTCCGTGCAAAGAAATGAAAACTCCCTTAGGCAACATTGTTTGGAATTCCAAGATGCACCCTAGTGCACAGTATGATATCATTTGAACAAACTATGCCATGAATGTGGCCATAAGATTGATCATTTGGCTTGAAAGCCATGAATCTTCACACATGATAGCTCATTTCTGAGAACACTTTTTTAAAATAATTGTCGTATTACAAGTTTATTATTTTTCCTGGAAACTTGGTCACATATAATGACACAATGCGAAGGTTTTCCAATTTTTTGATTTTTTTGAATTTTTTATGCCCGCTTCAAAATGCGGTCAAAACGGCGGGCTTGACCGTTCCTAGCTAGTGGTTGAATCTTGGAATTTTTTTGCTATTTATCTGATTAAATAGATACTTATGCACCTAGAAATGATTTTTGGAAAAAATAAAGAGCAAACTATGAGGCAGCTGCAGTTCAAATTTGACCCGCTTCCAACTGAATCGGCGGGAATTTGTCTTTTTCACGAGAGGTGGATCAAAACTTTTTACACCCAACCATTTGGTCAATTGTGTATTAAATATGTCCTAGTATTTTAGAAAATTGATTTGGTACAATTTTGCAACAAATATATGGTAGGTCCTTCACAAAAAAACCTTATTTCAGGCACTGAAAAAGGGAAAATGAATTTTCCGTGCAAAGAAAATGAAAACACCCTTAGGCAACATTGTTTGGAATTCCAAGATGCACCCTTGTGCACAATATGAGATCATTTGAACAAACTATGCCATGAATGTGGCCATAAGATTGATCATTTGGCTTGAAGCCATGAATCTTCACGCATGATAGCTCATTTTTTAGAACACTTTTTTAAAATAATTGTCATATTACAAGTTTATTATTTTTCCTGGAAACTTGGTCACATATAATGACACAATGCGAAGGTTTTCCAATTTTTTGATTTTTTTGAATTTTTTATGCCCGTTTCAAAATGCGGTCAAAACGGCGGGCTTGACCGTTCCTAGCTAGTGGTTGAATCTTGGAATTTTTTTTCTATTTATCTGATTAAATAGATACTTATGCACCTAGAAATGATTTTTGGAAAAAATAAAGAGCAAACTATGAGGTAGCTATAGTTCAAATTTGACCCGCTTCCAACTGAATCGGCGGGAATTTGTCTTTTTCATGAGAGGTGGATCAAAACTTTTTACACCCAACCATTTGGTTAATTGTGTATTAAATATGTTCTAGTATTTTAGAAAATTGATTTGGTACAATTTTGCAACAAATATATGGTAGGTCCTTCACAAAAAAACCTCATTTGAGGCACTCGAAAAAGGGAAAATGAATTTTCCGTGCAAAGAAAATGAAAACTCCCTTAGGCAACATTGTTTGGAATTTCAAGATGCACCCTAGTGCACAGTATGATATCATTTGAACAAACTATGCCATGAATGTGGCCATAAGATTGATCATTTGGCTTGAAAGCCATGAATCTTCACGCATGATAGCTCATTTCTGAGAACACTTTTTTAAAATAATTGTCGTATTACAAGTTTATTATTTTTCCTGGAAACTTGGTCACATATAATGACACAATGCGAAGGTTTTCCAATTTTTTGATTTTTTTGAATATTTTATGCCCGCTTCAAAATGCGGTCAAAACGGCGGGCTTGACCGTTCCTAGCTAGTGGTTAAATCTTGGAATTTTTTTGCTATTTATCTGATTAAATAGATACTTATGCACCTAGAAATGATTTTTGGAAAAAATAAAGAGCAAACTATGAGGTAGCTATAGTTCAAATTTGACCCGCTTCCAACTGAATCGGCGGGAATTTGTCTTTTTCACGAGAGGTGGATCAAAACTTTTTACACCCAACCATTTGGTCAATTGTGTATTAAATATGTCCTAGTATTTTAGAAAATTGATTTGGTACAATTTTGCAACAAATATATGGTAGGTCCTTCACAAAAAAACCTCATTTCAGGCACTCGAAAAATGGAAAATGAATTTTCCGTGCAAAGAAAATGAAAACTCCCTTAGGAAACATTGTTTGGAATTCCAAGATGCACCCTTGTGCACAATATGAGATCATTTGAACAAACTATGCCATGAATGTGGCCATAAGATTGATCATTTGGCTTGAAAGCCATGAATCTTCACGCATGATAACTCATTTCTGAGAACACTTTTTTAAAATAATTGCCGTATTACAAGTTTATTATTTTTCCTGGAAACTTGGTCACATATAATGACACAATGCGAAGGTTTTACAATTTTTTGATTTTTTAAAATTTTTTATGCCCATTTCAAAATGCCATCAAAATGGCGGGCTTGACCGTTCCTAGCTAGTTGTTGGATCTTGGAATTTTTTTGCTGTTTCTCTAATTAAATAGATACTTATGCACCTAGAAATGATTTTTGGAAAAAATAAAGAGCAAACTACGAGGTAGCTACAGTTCAAATTTGACCCGCTTCCAACTGAATCGGCGGAAATTTGTCTTTTTCACGAGAGGTGGATCAAAACTTTTTACACCCAACCATTTGGTCAATTGTGTATTAAATATGTCCTAGTATTATAGAAAATTGATTTGGTACAATTTTGCAACAAATATATGATAGGTCCTTCACAAAAAAACCTCATTTCAGGCACTCGAAAAATGGAAAATGAATTTTCCGTGCAAAGAAAATGAAAACTCCCTTAGGCAAAATTGTTTTGGAATTCCAAGATGCATCCTTGTGCACAATATGAGATCATTTGAACAAACTATGCCATGAATGTGGCCATAAGATTGATCATTTGGCTTGAAAGCCATGAATCTTCACGCATGATAGCTCATTGCTGAGAACACTTTTTTAAAATAATTGCCGTATTATAAGTTTATTATTTTTCCTGGATACTTGGTCACTTATAATGACACAATGCGAAGGTTTTCCACTTTTTTGATTTTTTTGAATTTTTTATGCCCGTTTCAAAATGCGGTCAAAATGGCGGGCTTGACCGTTCCTAGCTAGTGGTTGAATCTTGGAATTTTTTGTTGTTTCTCTGATTAAATAAATACTTATGCACCTAGAAATGATTTTGGAAAAAATAAAGAGCAAACTACGAGGTAGCTACAGTTCAAATTTGACCCGCTTCCAGCTGAATCGGCGGAAGTTTGTCTTTTTCATGAGAGGTGGATCGAATCTTTTTTCACCCAACCATTTTGTCAATTGTGCATTAAAATATGTCCTAGTATTTTAGAAAATTGATTTGGTCTAATTTTGCAATAAATATATGGTACGTCCTTCACAAAAAAATCATTTTGGGCACTCAGAAAATGAAAAATGAATTTTTCATCAATTACGACCAATTTTTTATTCAAATATGACCAATTGAGATGGTCATAACATCATACACGTATACTGCATTTTGATTGGTCCGTGGGCGTTTCACGCGGATCATGCATGGAATACCGTCGGATGCTCGTGGATCCAACAGCGGTCCTCACCCCAAGCCCACCTAGATCGAAACCCTAGATGTTTCCTCGTTGACATTTTCCATCCACCCCCCCCCC
>NC_041381.1:62871624-62894539 GCF_002162155.2 Triticum dicoccoides
CTCCTCGTTCCACCCACCCCGATCCATCCCCCCTCGTCTCTGCCGCCCCCACCCAGTTGCGCTGCGGTGAAGCCCGTCCTCCGCGTAGCCGCCGTCTGCGGCCCCTCATCCCCTCCTCTCTCTCCTGCCAGATTCACTTGCCGCTGCCACCTCCAACGCTCGATCCCGGTGAGGATGCAGCAGTCGATCCCAGCGAGGACAGCGGCGGCGAGGTCAACGCCCTCGTCGAGCGGCACGCGGCGCTGGCGGCGGGGTCTGGCCATCGACGCTGAGATCTGTTGTAGCGTGACGCTGACGCGGTCCATCACGACTGCCTGCAGTTTCCCCACGCCCAACGAGATCTGTTACACGGTCACCATGACCAGGTCCATGCCCTGCTCCCTCTGCTCTTTTTTCCCTCTCGGCTGCTGCCGCCGTGTAGAATTTGATGCTGCCATGGTGCATTTGGTGGATCGGGATCAGGAGCCCCTTGACCGGACGGCAGCTGGTGGTGCGGAGGTTGCCTGGAGCCGGAGTCGGCGCCAGCGCCATGCTTTCCAGAGCTTGAGTGGATGCACTCATCGCTGCTTGATCTGTAAGTGTTGTGTCTATAGCTAGAAGAAGCTAGGGTTCTTGATTCCTGCTGCTATCGAGATTCGGGCGGGAGTGGTCTTAGATTTTTTTATCGCAATATAGTCTAGTGCGGAGTACTCCTTGCTCCAACAAAAGGATTGCATCGGCCATTGGCAGCGTCTCCCTCCGTCCTCTGCTCAGTAGGAGCAAGATGTAGTCGATGGAGAAGAGTAGTGGAGTCTGCATTTTCTTCTTCTGTCAGACAGACATCCACATGTTGTACCGATTCTTAGTTCAAAGATAGGGATGTATAAATGGTTGCCGATCTCTTCATGCATGGAACAGTAGCTTTTTATGTAGGATCCATTCCGTATAGATGAGTCACAACATTGATTTCTTGATCCATTTGGAAACTAAAAGAAAGTACAGAGAGGAGGAACTAATGCCAACATGTACATATTTACACAGGAGAGATAGCTAGATTTTCCAACTAAGAAGTGATAATAAAAATGTGGTTGTTTTAACCTAGAGGTTAATAAAACACTTTGATAGTTTTGTGCCCAAGCATGATGGTCTGTTGATGATGCATGCATGCACCAGTGCATTTTTGGGTGCAAATGATCCTTGAACAGGTGTCACATGCCAAGTGCAGTGCTAAATCTTCTTTAGAGTACACTATCACTGAGAAAACAAAGACTTAAAGTAGCTTGCTCAGCTAGTGCCACTTTCAGCAACTTTTTGTTGATTTTGCTGAATCCATTAGTTATTGGTGCAACTAGAAATGAAAATTTTCCCAATTCGTCCCGAATACTTATGTTGTGGATGCTTGCATGGCTAAAACTAGTACTGTAGTTCGATTTCAGCTGTCATTGTCCAGAGTCTGAAAATGTGTCCAATACTAGATATGAAGTAGAGTATGATTTTTCGCCTGCACTTAGAAATAGTAATGGAGAAATCAGAAATACACACAAGCCCCAAATATGGAGCAGATGAGACTAACCACCCAGTAGACAATAGCCAGTATCTGTAATTCGTTAGATTATCTAGCAAGAACAGGAAACAAATTATTCTGAAGGTACAATGTGGTTGGAATGTGTGGTGTTGAAATGTGTTTCTCTTTAACATGACTGGGTCTTCTCATCACACGTCCACCCCCCAAAAGCATTTCCATTTTAGTCCCACTGTTCTCCTTGATTCTCTTTATTTACATGAATCATGCATCGGTCTCGCCTGTTCTGACTGTACAACCTTTCGCAGAGGCAACAGTTGCCCAGGTTCTACTACAAGAAGAGGTCTGCAGTCCACAACAGAACTGGCAAGGATGATAGCAGCCCCAAGATCCAACCGCCCAGCTCGCCCGTGAGCAGACAGAGCCTGTCAACCTCTGCCATCCCCACCTATCATGCTGGTGAGTGAGCAACAGACCATCATAATGTCTCCAAACACTTTGGAGTTGGGTATGCATGAGGTCTCCTTTTACTTACTCCGTACTCGAAGGTGGAACAAAATCTTGCTTGTTCGGTATGGTCCAGCCTAGCATGTATATATACCCAGTAGTTTGTGTTCTTGATATCTACATGTAGCGTCATGAGGAATAAACCTGCTGATTTCATATGTCGTCCTATGGAAGTCACCAGACTTTTTTTATCAACACTAATTTCAGATAGATAGGTGCTGCTTACCATACCTAAGAGTGTAGCATGCTGTGAAGGGATACTCCAAAGTAGAATATTAAAAGATGTTAGTAAAATCAATATGCATCCCTAGTGATGCTTTATCTTGTTATTTTTGTCTGAGTGTTGTGTTGTAGCATCACTGACTAGTATGTTTTTTTCAAGGTCTATACAAGTGCCATCTATGTCTAGCAACATAAGCCTCTTGTCATGTCATGTATCTATTATCACGTTAGATGTTTTATTAAGTGAATGTTGTATTTCTTGAAAGCGTCGATGTACTGATGCGAACACTCTTGTGTAGTTATGACTAATCAGTTTTCCCCTCTCTTATATAGGAGTTCCTAGGTCGAAGAAATTCGAAGAAGCTCGAAGCCCCGGTCAGCGACTTGCTTTATATGTTATTGAACTTGTAATGCAGAATTTTCTTGGAATTTTGATGTAAGGCTGATCTTGGGAATTGGGTGTATATTTACTTGTTGTACTTGTTATTCAAATGTTGGTTGTACTTGTTATACAAATGCTTGGAATTTAAATTTGTGCTAAATGTATACATAGTACTGAAAGAGGCCTTGGCCCAAACGCTACTGGACCTTAAAAAGGCCACTGACCAAACATAGTTGAACTCGGTTTCAGCAAATACCAGTATATTAATTCTTGAAAATAAATAAAATGAACTGTAAAAAGGCCGAGTTATGAAATTTAAAAGGAGAGCAAACAAGGCCGAGGCTACAAAAAATGAATTGATTGTAATAGGTTGTGGCCCAGAAATTAAAAGCCTAGTTGGGCCTGGCCCATATAGCTGAACGAAATTAATAAAAAACATATAAAAGGTTGAATTGTTGGGCTCGGCCCATGTAGAAAACCGAATTGGACCGGGCTGAATCTTGTGCCACATCAGCTTGCCACGCTGGATGCCTACGTGGCCTGGAGAGGTTGCTAGTGACCAAAACGCCACAGTAGACATATTTTGGTCATAAACGTATACGACCTTCTCACAGAGAAGGTCGTGAATGTCAGTTTACGACCGCCAGCTTTTGACCTTCTGTTTTTGGTCACAAAAAGGTCGCAAATGAAAAACAGTGACCTTTCAATGACCAATAGTCAAGGTCACAAGTTGACATATTTCTTGTAGTGTTTTCGGAAAAAAATTCTGGACCACAAGACACAAGATGGGCCAAAGAAGTACTAAAGGGGTGCCCTGAGGGGGGCACAACCCACCTGGGCGCGCCTGGGGGCCTGATGTCTACTACGCAACCTTCTTCTTGTAGACGTTGTTGGGCCTGCAAGTGCACAGGTTTGTAGGACAGTAGCAAATTTCCCTCAAGTGGATGACCTAAGGTTTATCAATCCATAGGAGGCATAGGATGAAGATGGTCTCTCTCAAACAACCCTGCAATCAAATAACAAAGAGTCTCTTGTGTCCCCAACACACCCAATACAATGGTAGATTGTATAGGTGCACTAGTTCGGCGAAGAGATGGTGATACAAGTGCAAAATAGATGGTAGATAAAGGTATTTGTAATCTGAAATTATAAAAACAGCAAGGTAGCAAGCGATAAAAGTGAGCGTAAACGGTATTGCAATGATAGGAAACAAGGCATAGGGTTCATACTTTCACTAGTGCAAGTTCTCTCAACAATAATAACATAGATAGATCATATAAAAATCTCTCAACATGCAACAAAGAGTCACTCCAAAGACACTAATAGCGGATAACAAACGAAGAGATTATGGTAGGGTACGAAACCACCTCAAAGTTATCCTTTCTGTTCTATCTATTCAAGAGTTCGTAGTAAAATAACATGAAGCTATTCTTTCCGCTCAATCCGTCATAGAGTTCATACTAGAATAACACCTTAAGACACAAATCAACCAAAACCCTAATGTCACCTAGATACTCCATTGTCACCTCAAGTATCCGCGGGCATGATTATACGATATGCATCACACAATCTCATATTCATCTATTCAACCAACACAAAGTACTTCAAAGAGTGTCCCAAAGTTTCTACCAGAGAATCAAGAACGTGTGCCAACCCCTATGCATAGGTTCATGGGCGGAACCCGCAAGTTGGTCACCAAAACATACATCAAGTGGCACATGATATCCTATTGTCACCACAGATAAGCACGGCAAGACATACATCAAGTGTTCTCATAAAAGACTCAATCCGATAAGATAACTTCAAAGGGAAAAGTCAATTCATCACAAGAGAGTAGAGGGGGAGAAACATCATAAGAGCCAACTACAATATCATAGCTCGGGATACATCAAGATCGTGCCATAGAGGGAACACGAGAGAGAGAGAGAGAGAGAGAGAGAGAGATCAAACACATAGCTACCGGTATATACCCTCAGCCTCGAGGGTGAACTACTCCCTCCTCGTCATGGAGAGCGCCGGGATGATGAAGATGGCCACCGGTGAAGGATCCCCCCTCCGGCAGGGTGCCGGGAAGGGCTCCCGAGAGGTTTCTGGTGGCTACAGAGGCTTGTGGCGGCGGAACTCCCGATCTATCTTGATATTCGATGTTTTTAGGGTACGAGGGAATATATAGGCGAAAGAAGTCGGTCGGGAGGTGCTCGAGGGGCCCACAAGACAGGGGGTGCGCCCAGTAGGGGGGCGCGCCCTCCTATGTCCTGGCCTCCTCGAGGGTCTTCTGACGTGAACTCCAAGTCTTCTGGGTGATATTCTTCCAAAAAATCACGCTGCCAAAGGTTTCATTCCGTTTGGACTCCGTTTGATATTCCTTTTCTTCGAAATACTGAACAGGCAATAAAACAGCAATATGGGCTGGGCCTCCGGTTAGTAGGTTAGTCCCAAAAGTAATATAAAAGTGTATAATAAAGCCCATAATCATTCAAAACAGGTAATATAATAGCATGGAACAATCAAAAATTATAGATACGTTGGAGACGTATCAAGCATCCGCAAGCTTAATTGTTGCTCGTCCTCTAGTAGGTAAATGATAAAAACAGAATTTTTGATGTGGAATGCTACCTATCATAATTCTGAATGTATTTCTCTTTATTGTGGCATGAATGTTCAGATCCAAATGATTCAAAATAAGAGTTCATATTGACATAAGAAATAGTAACGCTTCAAGCATACTAATAAAAGAAATCATGTCTTCTCAAAATAACATGGCTAAAGAAAGTTCATCCCTACAAAATCATATAGTTAGGCTATGCTTCATTTTCGTCACACAAATATGTTCCCAACTTCTATACCCCCGATGACAAGCCAAGCAATTGTTTCATACTCAAATGATCTCAAACTTTTTCAACCTTCACGCAATACATGAGCGTGAGCCATGGATATAGCACTATGGGTGGAATAGAATAATGATTGGGGGTTGTGTGGAGAAGACAAAAAAGGAGAAAGTCTCACATTGACGAGGATAATCAACGGGCTATGGAGATGCCCATCAATTGAAGTCGGATTGCCATGCAACGGATGCACTAGAGCTATAAATGAATGAAAGCTCAACAAAAGAAACTAGTGGGTGTGCATCCAACTTGCTTGCTCACGAAGACCTAGGGCATTTGAGGAAGCCCATCGTAGGAATATACAAGCCAAGTTCTATAATGAAAAATTTCCACTAGTATATGAAAGTGACAACCTATGAGACTCTCTACATGAAGAACATGGTGCTACTTTGAAGCACAATATGTGAGACTCAACAAAGAACAAGGTGCTACTTTGAAGCACAAGTGTGGAAAAAGAGATAGTAGCATTGCCCTTTTATTTATTTATTTATTTATTCTTTTTTTTTCTTTTTTTCTTTTTTTTCTTTTTTTCTTTTGGCCTTTTTTTGGCCTTTCTTTTTTTTTCTTTTTGGGCAATGCTCTAATAATAATGATCATCACACTTTTATTGCTTACAACACATGAATTACAACTCGAAACTAAAAAAGATATGACTCTATATGAATGCCTCCGGCGGTGTACCGGGATGATGCAATGAATCAAGAGTGACATGTATAATAATTATGCATGGTGGCTTTGCCACAAATACGATGCCAACTACATGATCATGCTATGGCAATATGACAAAAGTAATGTATGTCATGATGATGATAAACGGAACGATGGAAAGTTGCATGGCAATATATCTCGGAATGGCTATGGAAATGCCATAAATAGGTAGGTATGGTGGCTGTTTTGAGGAAGATATGGGGAGGTTTATGTGTGATAGAGCGTATCATATCACGGGGTTTGGATGCACCGGCGAAGTTTGCACCAACTCTCAAGGTGAGAAAGGGCAATGCACGGTACCGAAGAGGCTTGCAATGATGGAAAGGTAAAAGTGCGTATAATCCATGGACTCAACATTAGTCATAAGAACTCATATACTTATTGCAAAAATTTAGAAGCACTACACGCATGCTCCTAGGGGGATAGATTGGTAGGAAAAGACCATCGCTCGTCCCCAACCGCCATTCATAAAGATGCACAAGCCAGCACTTCATGCTTCAAATTTGTTACATAACTTTAACCATACGGCATGCTACGGGACTTGCTAACTTCAACACAAGCATTCTTTAAATTCATAATCACCCAACTAGCATGACTTTAATATCACTACCTCCATATCTCAAAACAATTATCAAGTATCAAATTGATCATAGCATCCAATTCACTTCCTATGATAGTTTTCATTCAAATTACCATGTTGTTTAAGACTCTCAAAATAATATAAGTGAAGCACGAGAGTTCATTAATTTCTACAAAATAAAACCACCGTCGTGCTCTAAAAGATATGAGTGAAGCACTAGATCAAACGACAAACTACTCCAACAAAATATAAGTGAAGACCAATGAGTAGCTAAATAATTATGTAACTATGTGAAGACTCTCTCTCATTAAATAATTTCAGATCTTGGTATTCTATTCAAACAGCAAGCAAAACAAAATAAAATGACATTGCAAGGATAGCACAACTCATGTGAAGAAGCAAAAACTTAGGCTCAACCGATACTAACCGAAAGTTGTTGAAGAAGAAAGGTGGGATGCCCACCGGAGCATCCCCAAGCTTAGATGCTTGAGAATTCTTGAAATATTATCTTGGGGTGCCTTGGGCATCCCCAAGCTTGAGCTTCTGTGTCTCCTTAATTCTCTT
This sequence comes from Triticum dicoccoides, assembly GCF_002162155.2. Classification (NCBI taxonomy): domain Eukaryota; kingdom Viridiplantae; phylum Streptophyta; class Magnoliopsida; order Poales; family Poaceae; genus Triticum; species Triticum dicoccoides. Next base: position 62,878,974 of record NC_041381.1, read on the forward strand.
ATATCATGGTTTCTCTTTATCAAAAGCTTCATTCACAACAAACTCAACAAGAACTCGTGAGATAGGTTAGTATAAACCAATGCAAAACCTTATCATTTTCTACTGTAACAAATCACTAAGATTATTATTCAACATTGAATACTAAATGTCTCTGCATAGTTAATACTCCTATCCTAAAATAGAATCATTAAACAAGCAAGCATATGCAAACAATGCAAACATAACATCAATCTGCCAAAACAGTACAGTCTGTAAAGAATGCAAGATTCATCATACTTCCCTAACTCCAAAAATTATGAGAAACATATGACGCTGTAGAATATTTATCATAGCTCAGTATGCAAAAATATTCAACATTATATCACTCTGACTTTTCTAGGGAATTTTTGCAACAGCGGTAAACTTTCTGTTTTCAAAGAGCAACATGTATACTAGCAAAATAAGCATGGTAAAGGCTATCCTTGACATTTTTATTGAAACTAAAGATGCAAAACATTAATCTAAATAACAGCAAGCAAATACTAACAAAATAAAATGACGCTCCAAGCAAAACACATATCATGTGGCGAATAAAAATATAGCTCCAAGTAAAGTTACCGATGAACGAAGACGAAAGAGGGGATGCCATCCGGGGCATCCCCAAGCTTAGTTTCTTCGTTGTCCTTGAATATTACCTTGGGGTGCCTTGGGCATCCCCAAGCTTAGGTTCTTACCACTCCTTATTCCACAGTCCATCGAATCTTTACCCAGAACTTGAAAACTTCAACCACACAAAACTCAAGACAAAACTCGTAAGCTCCGTTAGTGTAAGAAAACAAATAAGCACTTTAAGGTAATGTAATGAACTCATTCTAAATTCATATTGGTGTAATATCTACTGTATTCCAACTTCTCTATGGTTCATGCCCTTACATGCTAGCCATAGATTCATCAAAATAAGCAAACAACACAATGAAAACAGAATCTGTCAAAAATAGAACAGTCTGTAGTAATCTGTATCAAACGTATACTTCTGTAACCCCAAAAATTCTGAAATAAATTGCTGAACCTGAGGAATTTGTCTATTAATCATCTGCAAAACGAATCAACCTAAAAGAACTCTTCTATAAAAAAATGGCAGCTATTCTCGTGAGCGCTAAAGTTTCTGTTTTTACAACAAGATCACAAAGACTTCACCCAAGTCTTCCCAAAGGTTCTACTTCGCACTTTATTGAAACAAAAGCTATAAAACATGATTACTACAGTAGCATAATCATGTGGACACACAAAAACAGTAAGGATAAATATTGGGTTGTCTCCCAACAAGCGCTTTTCTTTAATGCCTTTTTAGCTAGGCATGATGATGGCAATGATGCTCACATAAAAGATAAGAATTGAAATATAACGGGAGCATCACGAAGCATATGACTAGCACATTTAAGTCTAACCCACTTCCTATGCATAGGGATTTTGTGAGCAAACAACTTACGGGAACAATAATCAACTAGCATAGGAAAGTAAAACAAGCATAACTTCAAAATTTTAAGCACATAGGGAGGAAACTTGACATTATTGCAATTCCTACAGGCATATGTTCCTCCCTCATAATAAATTTCAGTAGCATAATGAATGAATTCAACAATATAACCAGCACCTAAAGCATTATTTTCATGATCTACTAGCATAGAAATTTTATTACTCTCCACATAAGCAAGTTTCTTCTCATCAATAGTAGTGGGAGCAAACTCAACAAAATAACTATCATGTGAGGCATAATCCAATTGAAAAATAAAATCATGATGACAAGTTTCATGGATATCATTATTCTTAATAGCACACAAGTCATCACAATAATCATCATAGATAGCAACTTTGTTCTCATAATCAATTGGAACCTCTTCCGAAATAGTGGAATCATCACTAAATAAAGTGGACACTCTTCCAAATCCACTTTCATGTTCATAATAAGATTCGACATCCTTTGAAATAGTGGGATCAATACTACCTAAAGTTGACAGTCTTCCAAACCCACTTTTATCAATATAATCATCATAAATAGGAGGAATGCTTTCATCATAATAAACTCATCAAAACATGGGAGACTAAAAATATCATATTCATCAAACATAGATTCCCCAAGCTTGTGGCTTTGCATATCATTAGCATCATGGATATTCAAGGAATTCATACTAACAACATTGCAATCATGCTCATCATACAAAGATCTAGTACCAAACATTCTAATGCATTCTTCCTCTAGCACTTGAGCACAATTTTCCTTTCCATCATACTCACGAAAGATATTAAAAAGATGAAACGTATGAGACAAACTCAAATCCATTTTTTTGTAGTTTTCTTTTATAAACTAAACTAGTGATAAAATAAGAAACAAAAAAGATTCGATTGCAAGATCTAAAGATATACCTTCAAGCACTCACCTCCCCGGCAACGGCGCCAGAAAAGAGCTTAGTTGATGGGGTGTGAGTGTCGTTTACCTAGCCTCCCCGGCAACAGCGCCAGAAAAGAGCTTGATGTCTACTACACAACCTTCTTCCTATAGACGTTGTTGGGCCTGCAAGTGCACAGGTTTGTAGGACAGTAGAAAATTTCCCTCAAGTGGATGACCTAAGGTTTATCAATCCGTAGGAGGCGTAGGATGAAGATGGTCTCTCTCAAACAACCCTGCAACCAAATAACAAAGAGTCTCTTGTGTCCCCAACACACCCAATACAATGGTAGATTGTATAGGTGCACTAGTTCGGCGAAGAGATGGTGATACAAGTGCAAAATAGATGGTAGATAAAGGTATTTGTAATCTGAAATTATAAAAACAGCAAGGTAACAAGCGATAAAAGTGAGTGTAAACGGTATTGCAATGATAGGAAACAAGGCATAGGGTTCATACTTTCACTAGTGCAAGTTCTCTCAACAATAATAACATAGATAGGTCATATAACAATCCCTCAACATGCAACAAAGAGTCACTCCAAAGACACTAATAGCAGAGAACAAATGAAGAGATTATGGTAGGGTACGAAACCACCTCAAAGTTATCATTTCTGTTCTATCTATTCAAGAGTTCGTAGTAAAATAACATGCAGTTATTCTTTCTGCTCAATCCATCATAGAGTTCATACTAGAATAACACCTTAAGACATAAATCAACCAAAACCCTAATGTCACCTAGATACTCCATTGTCACCTCAAGTATCCACGGGCATGATTATACGATATGCATCACACAATCTCAGATTCATCTATTCAACCAACACAAAGTACTTCAAAGAGTGTCCCAAAGTTTCTACCGGAGAGTCAAGAACATGTTCCAACTCCTATGCATAGGTTCATGGGCGGAACCCGCAAGTTGGTCACCAAAACATACATCAAGTGGCACATGATATCCCATTGTCACCACAGATAAGCACGGCAAGACATACATCAAGTGTTCTCATAAAAGACTCAATCCGATAAGATAACTTCAAAGGGAAAACTCAATTCATCGCAAGAGAGTAGTGGGGGAGAAACATCATAAGATCCAACTACAATAGCAAAGCTCGGGATACGTCAAGATCGTGCCATAGAGGGAACACGAGAGAGAGAGAGAGATCAAACACATAGCTACTGGTACATACCCTCAGCCTCGAGGGTGAACTACTCCCTCCTCGTCATGGAGAGCGTCGGGATGATGAAGATGGCCACCGGTGAAGGATCCCCCCTCCGACAGGGTGCCGGGAAGGGCTCCTGAGAGGTTTCTGGTGGCTACAGAGGCTTGCGGCAGTGGAACTCCCGATCTATCTTGATATTCGATGTTTTTAGGGTACGTAGGCTTATATAGGTGAAAGAAGTCGGTCGGGAGGTGCTCGTGGGGCCCACGAGACAGGGGGGCGCACCTAGTAGGGGGGGCCTCCTATCTCGTGGCCTCCTCGAGGCTCTTCTGACGTGAACTCCAAGTCTCCTGGGTGATATTCTTCCCAAAAATCACGCTGCCGAAGGTTCATTCCGTTTGGACTCCGTTTGATATTCCTTTTCTTTGAAAAACTGAAACAGGCAATAAAACAGCAATATGGGTTGGGCCTCCGGTTAGTAGGTTAGTCCCAAAAGTAATATAAAAGTGTATAATAAAGCCCATAATCATTCAAAACAGGTAATATAATAGCATGGAACAATCAAAAATTATAAATACGTTGGAGACGTATCAGGGCCCAGGCGCACCTAGGGGCCCAGGCGCGCCCTAGTGGGTTGTGCCCTCCTCGGTGGCCTCCTGCACCGCCTCTTTGCTCTATAAATACCCCAAAATCCAGAAACCCTGGGGAGTCGATGAAATACAGTTCCAGCCGCCACAAATTCCAGAACCACGAGATAAAATATAGACACCATCACGGAGGGGTTCATCATCCTTATTGGCGCCTCTCTGATGATGCGTGAGTAGTTCATTGTAGACCTACGGGTCCGTAGGCAGTAGCTAGATGACTCCCTCTCTCTCTCTTTTGATTCCCAATACAATGGTGTCTTGGAGATCTATTTGATGTAACTCTTTTTGTGGTGTGTTTGTTGGGATCCGGTGAACTTTGAGTTTATGATCAGATTTATATATCCATGAAAGTTATTTGAGTTTCTTTGATCTCTTATATGCATGATTACTTATAGCCTCATATTTATTCTTTGAATCTTTGGTTTAGTTAGACCGACTAGATTGATTTTTCTTGCCATGGGAAGAGGTGCTTTGTGATGGGTTCGATCATACGGTGTTCTTTCCCAGTGACAGAAGGGGCAGCAAGACACGTATGTATCGTTACTATTAAGGATAACAATATGGGGGATATTCCTACATGAATAGATCTTGTCTACATCATGTCATCATTCTTATTGCATTACTCCGTTTTTCCATGAACTTAATACACTAGATGCATGCTGGATAGCGGTCGATGTGTGGAGTAATAGTAGTAGATGCAGGCAGGAGTCGGTCTACTAATCTTGGACATGATGCATATATAATGATCATTGCCTGGATATCTTCATAATTATTTGAGGTTCGATCAATTGCCCAACGGTAATTTGTTTACCCAACATATGTTATTTTCTCGAGAGAAGCAACTAGTGAAATCTACGGCCCCCGGGTCTACTTTCTTGTCATATATTTTTAGATCTATATTGCTATTTGCCTTTTTCTAGGCTTGCATCTTTTATTTTCATATCTATATTACCAAAAACCCAAAAATATCTCGCTGAATTTTATTTGTCATTATTTTATTTGCATCTACCAATCTATATCTTTACCAATCTTTTACCCGAGAGGGATTGACAACCCCTCTTACGTGTCGGGTTGCAAGTATTTGTTCTTTGTCTGCATGTACCATTTACATAGTGTTGCTTGGTTCTCCTACTGGTCCGATATCCTTGGTCTCATAACTGAGGGAAATACCTACCGTAGTTGTGCTACATCATCCCTTCCTCTTCAGGGAAATACTGACGCGGACACGAGACGTCAAGAAAGGATTTCTGGCGCTGTTGTCGGGGAGACATCATCAACATCTATCAGGTTCCTAATCACAAATCTCATCTCCTTGCAATTTATATTATTTGACATTTGCCTCTCGTTTTCATCTCCCCCACTTCACAAAAATTTGCCGTTTTATTCGCCCTCTTTTTCGTTCGCCATTTTCTCGTAAGATTTGTTTTTTGTGTGCAATCTTGTTTGAGTGGTCATGATGCCTCAAAGAAAATATTATGATGTTCCTTACCCCAATATTTTGCTTGAAATTGAGAAAAGTACAAAGGAATATATGACTACACAATTTGAGCACAATAAATATTTTACCGAAGAACTTAAGGAGCGCACTGTTGTGCTAGATGCTAGAACAAAACAACTTGATGATATTAGTGGAGAAATTTGTAATCTCCAATCTAAGTATGCTTTTGCTGAAAATTTGCTAGGCAAAATATTTGACGCACAAGCTACCCTAGTAAATCGAATGGACGCTAAACCAATCTCTTTAGAAGATAAAAAAGATGAAGATCTTAAAGTGATTGGTGTTTATTCTATTGGTTCCTTGTTTAGTAAGATTAAAATTGATGATAAAGGGACTGGAGAAGAGTCAACTTTAACTAGAAGGCGTCCCAATAATTCGGAGGGTGAAAATAGATTATGAAAAAATGATAAAAGTGGGTTTGGAGAGGTCAAAACATTAACTAGTGATGTGCCCACTCTTCTGGATTACAAAGACTTTAATTATGATAGTTGCTCTTTATTGGTTGTATTTCTTTGTTGCAATCCATGATAAATTCACCCCATGCTTATGAACAAAATAAAGCTTTTACTAAACATATTGTTGATGCTATGATGAAAGCTTTGGAAGAAAAGTTGGAATTAGAAGTTTCAATTCCTTGCATAATGAATGGGAACCTACTATCAAAGTCAAGATTAAAAATTATGAGTGTTTTGCTTTATGTGATTTGGGTGCTAGTGTTTTCACAATTTCGAAATCTTTATGTGAAGTGCTTGGTCTTACCGATATTGAAGAAACGTTCTCTTAATTTGCACTTGCCGAATTCTAATATTAAAAAGCATTTGGGAAGAATTAATGATGTTCTTATTCTTGCAAATAGAAATTATGTGCCCATAGACTTTATTGTTCTTGATATTGATTGCATCCGTCTTGTCCAAACTTGGTAGACTGATTTTACGCACTATAGGTGTCGTGATTGATATGAAAGAAGGCAATATTAAATTTCAGTTTACACTAAGGAACACTTTCCTAGAACAAGAATTAAGCCACCATGTGAATCAATCATGAGTGCATCCTATGGATCTAGAAATAAAGATGATAACACTTGAATCTATGCATTATGCCTAGCTAGGGGCAAAAAACGATAGCGCTTGTTGGAGGCAACCCCATGAATAAAATTTATTTATTTTTTTCTTTTTTATTATTTTTGTTCTTGAGTGTTTGCACAATTATGCCTCTGTTATGATTGTGTTTTTATGTCTTAATTAGTGTTTGGGCCAAGCAAAGCCTTTGGGATCATGTTGGGTGATAGTTGATTTGATCTTGTTGAAAAACAGAAACTTTTGCGTTCGGTAAAAGTATTTTGAAAATTCAAAGAAGAGTGCTAAAATTCTGAAGTTTGTACAAAAGATTGATATACGAATTTCCCATGTTGTCCTAATTTTTCAGAATATTTGGAGTTATATAAGTATACAAAGTTTTCAAATTGCTACAGACTGTTCTGTTTTTGACAGATTCTGTTTTTGTTGCATTGTGTGCTTATTTCGAGGATTCTACGGACTTTATCGGGGGGTATAAGCCATAGAAAAGTTGGAATACAGTAGATATAATGTCATAATAAAATATTAATGGCTTTGCAACAGTACTTAGAGTGGTGATTTGCTTTCTTGTACTAACGGATCTCACGAAGGTTTTGTTGAGTTTTGTGTGATTGAACTTTTCAAGTTTTGGGTGAGATCACGAAGGATGAAGGAATAAGGAGTAAGAAGATCCTAAGCTTGGGGATGCCCCATGGAACCCCAAGATAATATCGAAGGAGGAACAAGCAACTAAGCTTGGGGATGCCCCGAGTGGCATCCCCTCTTTCTTCTAACGACCATCGATATTTTACTTGGAGCTATATTTTTATTCGTCACGTATCATGAGTTTTGCTTGGAGTGTATTGTATTATATGAGTCTTTGCTTCTTTTGTTTTTTAGTTTATCACAAGTATCCTTGCTGGACACACCTATTTGAGAGAGCCAAATTATGATATGACTTGTTAGAATTGCTCTTTATGCTTCACTTAAAATTTTTTTTAGCTATGGAATTTCTCTAGTGCTTCACTTATATCTTTTTGAGCACGGTATGCTTTAATATTTTTGAAGAAATGCTCTCATGCTTCAATTGGATTTGTTTGAGAGACGAAAAATTTAATGCTCATGTTCTTCACTTAAATTTGTTTGAGCTATTTAAAAGCTACATATGAAATTAGTCCCAGAGTGATAGATATTCAAGAGGGATATAATAAATACTTCATGAAGATCATTGGACAAAATAAACTTGATTCTTGTAATAGTTTTGAGATATGAGGTCAACTAAATGTGAGTCATGTTGGTGAGTAATTATGCTTTAGTAAGAATATTGGTGTTAAGGTTTGTGATTCCCTATGCAAGCACGAAAGTCAATAGTTGTGCAATCAAATTATATCATACTTATGGTGCATTATTCGGTGTTAGTTATTCTTAATGCTCGCTTACGTGACTTTTCGTTTCTTGGTTGGTTGCTTCTCAATCTATTTGCTAGCCTCCACTTGTAATAAGTAGAAATACTACTTGTGCATACAAAATCCTTAAGCCCAGTTTTGCCATATGAGTCCACCATACCTATCTATATGCGGTATTTTTGTGCTGTTGTAAGCAAATTTGTATGTGCCACCTCAAATTTTTAAAATAAATTTCCTTTGTGTGTGCTCGTACCGCTCATGAAGCGGCGGGGGTGGCTAATATTTTCCATGCTAGATGTGTTATTCTCAAGATGAGTGTTTATTCACTTGTCATTGCACGAGAGTACGGCGGTAATAGGATGCTCAGTCCCGAAATGAAAAAGAAATTTACTTTATGTTGTCAAATAATAAATTCCTTGAAATGTGTTGGTATGGAGGGCACCCGTGGATACGGCTAGCCATGGATTGTGAAAGAATGGTGGAAAAAGGAATAAACTTTATTTTCTGTTTGGGAACCGCCTATGATATATCTAGCGTGGAAAGTGTTCGGAATTACTCAGTCGTTTTCGTTGACGGGAAAAGTATGCCTCCCATTTTTTTATCTCTCAATTTAAGCTTTGAGCTCTGACACCTCTACAAATCCCTACTTCCCTCTGCGAAGGGCCTTTCTATTTACTTCATGCAATTTTTTTATTTATTTGAGTCTCCATCTTCTCTTATAAAGCACCAACTAAGGGGCACTATTATCGTACTTGAGCATTGGATGTAGCTAATATGCGAGTGTGTTTCATGAATGGATCAATGATTGAGCATGATGGGCTAGGGATAACTTGCTTTACTGTTGATATTTTGAAAGACATAGTTGCTTGTTGATATGCTTGAGTATTGTAATCTCCATGTCAAAACTAGAATATTGCTTTTAATCATATAAAAGTCCATTTGTCCATGCTAAAAAAGAAGAGAGTATGTGATAAACATGTTAGGCAGCATTCCACATCAAAAATTGTTCTTGCAACACACGGGAGGATGCAAAGCTTAGAACCGAACAGATCGAGAGAGAAAACAAATCATATAATGATCATTGCCTGGATATCGTCATAATTATTTGAGGTTCTATCAATTGCCCAATAGTAATATGTTTATCCACCGTATGCTATTTTCTCGAGAGAAGTCACTAGTGAAATCTACGACCCCCGGGTCTATTTTCTCATCATATATTTTCAGATCTATATTGTTATTTGCCTTTTTCTTTGTTTGCATCTTTTATTTTCAGATCTATATTACCAAAAACCCAAAAATATCTTGCTGAATTTTATTTGCCTTTATTTTATTTGCATCTACCGATCTTTTACCCGAGAGGGATTGACAACCCCTCTTACGCGTCGGGTTGCAAGTATTTGTTCTTTGTGTGCAGGTGTCGTTTACATAGTGTTGCTTGGTTCTCCTACTGGTTCGATAACCTTGATTTCATAACTAAGGGAAATACATATCATAGTTGTGCTGCATCATCCCTTCCTCTTCGGGGAAATACTGACGCGGACACGAGCCATCGGGCGGCAGTCTATGCAAGTTGGAGTGGCCTCTCAACAACGTCGTACATGTCCTCGTGTCCCGACTAGAGCAACGCCGTCACTTCGAAGTAGAGAGGTGAGGGGTAGCAGCTTGGGGCCTGAGTTGGGGAGGGGATAAGAAAGGAGATTACCTCGCTGCAGGAGCGCCTCTTCAATACCACGGCTCCTGATTTGCCGGCGAGGACATGGGGTGGAGGCATAGTGAGTCTTTGATCGTCCTCCACCTCCTCCTAAAGGTAGGTGGCCAGCTGATTGCCCGAGACCCTAACGGATAACGGGCATGATGTATAGCGAAGGAGGCAAATGCGTTCTTGTACCAGTAGGGGGCGGCGAGGTAGGCAGTCGGAGCTGGCCGGGGTCGGTGGAGAGAACAGGCAGTGGAGAGCAGACGGAAAGAAAGACGCGAGCGAGAGAGACAAAGAAGTGAGATGGGACGAGAGAAACCCTAGTCGTCTCTCTGGTTGGGGACGAATCAACAAATTGTTAGAAGCCACGTGGCGTGAGGCTATGCAAAATCCCAAGAATGCCCTTTGCGGGGCACCGAACTCACAGGCGGTGGCACGAGCGATCCTACTAAAAAGCACACGTAGCGGGCACTCTCCTAGTCACGGTCACAATAGACATGATGTAGGATCGGAGTATATCTTGAGGGGGGTGAATAGACTACTGGCAAAAAAATAAAGAACTATTTTTCCAATTTTAGGTCTTAGCATATTGGGACTTAGCTAAGCAATACAAGAGCACCGAACAAATGCAAATCTAGAGTATAGGCGGCAGAATGTAAGGACATGCAAGTGCAAGTAAAGTAGAAAGTAAAGTTCGAGAGAATCGCAAACACAAGTTGACACGATGAAGATTTTGATGAGTCGTTCCGATAGATGATGCTATCGTGCGTCCACATTGATGGAGGTTTCGATCCACAAATGATCTAATATTACGAAGATCTCGGTTGCGAGATCCATGGAGGAATCATGTCTTAGAAGGGCTCACACCCACGAGGGTCCATGAATCTCACGTATGTCCACTTCCATGACAATAAATGGCGCATCATGGAAGTGTTTTCGTCAGTGGTAAACAGCCTCCCACGCACCCCACGCCAGCCCCCCATCCACCGTCGGCTCCACCCCATCCGACGGCGCCGCGCACGCCCCACACGCCACCCCCGTGCGCCCTACACCCTTCCAGAATCCTCCCGACGCCCCGCCCCGCTCTCGTCGTCGTCTCCCCCCTAAACCCACCCTCCACCATTCTATCCCAAGTATAAACCCTAGCCAGCCCCTTGTCCTTTTCATCTCCCCCTCCTAGACACCGCACCCGAACCCAAACCATCCGAACGACCAACCACCAGCGAGCGTCGCGACAAAACCCCGCCCCGCGACGTCGTCTGCCTCTCTCATGGCGCCCATGCTGAGCAGGACCCTGGGCCCGTTGTCGGTGGCGGCGCTGCGGCCAAGCCTGTCGCGGGGGCTACCTCAGGCCGCGCTTGCGCCGCACAGGAGGAGGCCCGCCGGCACCTGAGGGGTTAGGTGGGAGGTCGGGAGGGGTCAGCTGGTTGGGACGAGGTGCACCTCCGCTGTCGTCGAGAAGGCCGTCGAGGAGTTCGAGTACCAGGACGAGGTGGGTGGAGGGGCACCAATCCTTGTGTACCTTCCGTTTGGATTTTAGATCAGGGTGAATCTGGGAGGCGTAACGACCAGTAGGTTCTGGATTGCTGCGCTCTCTAGTGGCAGATTCGTGGTTCATTTATTACAGGATAAATTGAGAGGCTGTTACGAATTCGTATGTGAGTAGATTTTTGACAGTTCCAGGATTGAATGTTTATGCCGTTTCTCTAGTGGCAGCATTTGAGATGACATGAAGCACAAACACGACAATAAGATATCAAAGTTGACAGTGTGGATGATTTTGCTTTTGAAATGAAATATGTTCAGTCCAGTGCATGAAAACGTTTCGAAGCAGAGACGAACCTCAACCACAGGCTGTCACAAACTGATACCATATATTCTTATGCTACTGAATAGTATTATCAATCCATTACGCACAACATAATAACCATAGTAACAAACCTTCTGAGTCGTCCAGGAACTAAATAACAGGTTCAAGAAACAGGTAGGAAATTCACTGACAAACGTCTTAAACTTGAAATGTACTGTCACAACCACATGTAGCGAGCAGAAAATGGAAAATGGTTCCATGTTTCAGGGAGACACGCTTCTTCCTCTAGGTGAGCCTGAGCCGCGACGGCCATCATCGTCACCATTGCCCCTTGGACTTGGGCTGCCACCATCGCCATTGCCCTTGGGACTAGGGCTACCATTGTTGCCCCTCGGGCTTGGACTGCCCCTGTTGTCCCTGGTAAGACTGGGATTGCCATTGTTAGCAGGGCTTGGACTGCGCCCATTGGCCACAGGGCTGCGGTAGCCATCAGAAGGGCTCCTGCTCTTATCCCTGCCCCGAGGGCTATCACCATTATCCTTTGCTACAGGTGAGATGGATCGCCTGGGGCTCCGACTGCGATCAGGTGTGGGGCTGCGATCCATTTCCTTAGCTTCTGGGGAGAGTGATCGCCTGGGGCTCCTGCTGTAGCTGATGCTCCTTGATCTCCTCTCATCACGCTCTGTGCGGCGCCCTCTGGGAGATTCAGAATAAGATCTGGACCTAGATCGGCTGATTGCAGGAGAAAATATGAGAAAACAGAATACAAAACAAAACTGCTAGGTAAAAAGCCCAAGAGTAGCGGGTGGGTTGCTCAGCATACCTGTAACTACGGCTTCTGCTGTAGCTCCGACTGCGGGCCCGTCCACGACGTGGAGATGGGGACCGTGAATAGCTTCTCTCACGCCTAACAAAACATATCCATTACCGAAAGATTAAATAAGAACTCCCATGTACTGGGATACATGAACGTTTCAAGCCATTTGGAGTATTGCGATGGAGGTGACCAAAGTTTATCAAATACCTGAGACTCCTCGGACTATTCTGGCAATTTCTTTCTATATGGCCCCTTTCTCCACAGCGGTAGCATTTGTTCTTCCAGTCACCAGCCTTGCAGTCCCTGGCCCAGTGACCATCAATACCACAGTTGAAACAACGGCCTGTTCCTGGAGGAGGGCCTCTTCCCACATATTCACGTTCTCGTGAACCACCAGAACCACGTGGAACCTGAACACACAAACCATAAGAGACAACACAACAAAGTTTCTAGTAGCTTCATAAAGAGGACAACAAAATTATCATTATCATTATGCCCGCAAAGTGGACAGCCCAAATGGCAACAGCCCAAATGGCAACTTACCCCTTTAGCAAATTCAACAATAATGCGGCTCCCATCAACATCCCTGCCATCTAGATTGTATCGGGCATCATCAGCATCACGAGGATCACTGTATTCCTGTTAGATAGACAAGAACGGGCAAAACAAACAGTGTACCTCATATGTGAACAAAATAGGTCTCAAGTATGCTAACAACTTGAAAGAGCATAAATAAGGTAGGGGAGTAAAATTCACATACAATGAATGCATAGTCGCGCTTCAATTCCACTTCCCGTATTCTGCGCAAACGGTTGCCACAAACAGTAAGCCGTCAGGACTTAAGTACTCAAATGCATCACCATCTTGTAACTTCCACTAAAACAGTCAATAACATTACACCAAGCACCAAGGGCACCCTTCGCCAAAGTCCTCCACAAACTTTGGAACAATGGCCACCAATTCCACCAAGGGCACCCTTCCACCACATACCTTCCGGATTGTGTTAAAAACGGAAAAACCTTCAACAAGATCATTTAAGTTAAGCACACAAGACCTGGGAGTCAAACATCTACAGCATACAGATGAAATAACAGAGAACACCAAACACTAGTTTGGAAAGACCAATAGTGTACCCAACAGCTGCTATAAACCAAAAAACACTCAAGCAAGACCATTCAAGTTAAAACACACAGGACCTGGTAGTCCAATTTCCACACATACATGGAGAAATAACAGATAACACCAAAACTAGCTTGAAAAGACTACTGGTAAACCCAGCTTGTATAACCCACCCAGGAAAAATAAGGGTAGGAAGAAATCCAAGGAAACTGGCTGGCTCACTCTATATAGCAGAAGACATGCACCTTACAGTTCAGAAAGTTTAAGAAACTAACAGCCTAAATTGTTTGACCGAATTTAAACTATACTAAGGCCCAGTTCTTTTTGGTGGCTGCCAAAATAATCTGCCCTCTCCCCGACCCTAAAATTTTTGGGGGCTTCTAAAGTAATTAACCCTTACCTAGTTTAGAAGCCCCAAAACAATTTGGGGGCTGCTTTAGAATAAGGTGGGGAGCGACCGTTCTAGAATAAGCGGGGAGGGAGCGGCTTATGCCGCAATAAACTGTCAAAAGAACTGGGCCTAAGTACTTATGGTGTCAACTATGATAACAAGCACTAGTCCAATAATGGTGATTCACAACTCTAAAAAAGCACATTTTAAATTTGTGCAGAATCATATTCACAAGTTAAAAGCTTGTGCTCTCAAAAAAAAAGTTGGAAAACTTGTAAAGAAGTCTGTGACACCAGAAAGCTTTTGCCGAACTCTTAATGCGCAGAGTATTGTCATTACCTTCCATATTTGCTGAAAAGATATTCTAGGTCGCGCGAACGAGTACGGGAGGACAATCTACCAACATACAGGCGTGCGTTTCCATAACGATCATCGTAACGAGGCATATCCTGAAAAGTAAGAAAACACTCCATCAGTCCCTTTCGCAATGAACAAATATGACAAGCATTAAACCAAGAAATTAAAATAACCTGGCAAAGGCTACTCAGAGATATTATTTTCTGTTTGACAGAGAACAGCTAGAGTACTAGGCACATCCAGATATATGATGTACAGCCAATTTCATGGGGCTTGAATGTACTCACTGTGGAGGGTATTGTGATTCAGCATAGAGACATGGTAAGATGACATTAGATGGGTTAGATAGCAAACCGAATATACCAGACAGTTCAACTATCACTCTATCAGAAACTAACTAAAATATCATGACTTTTAAGTTGCAAGTATCCACATTCCAAAATAATCTAAAATATTCTTATTGACCGCTCATCTCATTTACTTTTGAATAGAGGCAACTCTTCTAATTATTCTTCTCTTCTTCTGTACTGAATCAGAAAGAGAATAAGATACACCACAAAAACAGTTAATACACTACAATGCCGCTATTATGTACTTTTAGGGACGGAAATTTCAGCAAGATGTAAAACCATAATTATCTACAAAACCGACATTATATGACCAACATCACATCCTATTTACTCAACAAAATAAAGTCTTTTTACCAACTCCCTTTTACAAATATATCTGACCAGTATATAAGTATTATGCACTAACTACCCTCTCTGTATAGCCAAGATTATGTATGACTAACATCATACCCTTTACTAAATCTAATTATTTCTACTATGCAGTTCTCGTGTAAAATTCAAATTCGCGCTTCGGCAGACACAAAAATTGCGCTGATCTATCCCCATCCAAACAGGAAATCTCGCCGGCGAGAACCAGAGAGCCGTACGCGAATCTCCAATTCTCCCAAGAATCACGGCACGACGGGCCAAATCAACCCACCTCCTTTTCTCGCCGACAGACGATCCAATTAGATCCGACCGAAATTCGCAAAAGCCCCAACAGGAACTCGAAAAAAAAACCGCGGATCGGCGCATGCAGCCCAGACTACAAACCCCACCGGACAACGCGCGGAAACACCACCACGATCGCGCGGAGCCGGGGGTCCCGACGAACGAACGAACGAGCGCTAGGTAGA
>NC_041381.1:62894648-62910032 GCF_002162155.2 Triticum dicoccoides
CAGGGGGCGGCGGCGCAGAACCCTAGGTCGGACGGAGTGGACGCTGCGGCTGCGGTCTCGTCCGGCCTGGAGATAAGGAGGACGGGAGGAGAGTTCTGGAAACCAGTAGGTGCGGGGCGGTGGGGGTGGACGGATTTAACCGGCGCCGCGGGTGTGTGTGTACGGACGGGATCGCCGACTGGTTTGATGGACGGACGGGATTCGGCCGGGCCGACGTGTCCCTCGCGGACACGCACTCCACTGGTTTACGTCTCCGATAGGGTATAGAAATGTTGTCCAGTGGACTGAAACAAACTCTGGTTTCTGTGGAAGTCACTTCTATGCTATAGTGGAAATTTCTAGTACTAAAACAGAAAA
This sequence comes from Triticum dicoccoides, assembly GCF_002162155.2. NCBI lineage: Eukaryota > Viridiplantae > Streptophyta > Magnoliopsida > Poales > Poaceae > Triticum > Triticum dicoccoides. The sequence continues at coordinate 62,895,006 of NC_041381.1, forward strand.
TGAGAGTGACTCAAACTCTTTTTTTTGGAGGAAAAAGTGACTCAAACTCTGCCAAAATGTCTCAAACGTCACTAGAAAGAAACTACTTCAAAATCTGCGTTTTAGAAACTTTATTTACGGCAGTTCTAAGACCACAAACATTAAACTTACATTTGGAGCAAATATCAAGCTCCATCGGCTTCGTGATCATTTTCGGATTGCTTCTAGTGGATATCGAGGTAGCTTCAAGCTCGACATATTGAAGGTAGATATGCATAGCATGTGCATATCTATTAAAGAAGAAATGGATAGAGAAGTCGGTTGTATACAATGTTGTCCTATGAATGAGCTTGTGAACGAGAAACAACCATCCACCCTAGAAGCGAATCAGCACGTGGTTGGATGGTTAGGAGGATAATGGTATCCCTGACGATGCACGTTTAGTGGGAAGAGACGTTTCCATCGACTACGAGGCGCTTATGGTGACTTCGTAAATATCAAGATGATACGCCGGCTCAGTCTCTCGGAGGTACTTATAGGGATAGGGTGTGCTTCACTCGCAAAAAAACAGGGTGTATGTACATTTATAGGGATGAGTGTATGTGCGTATATATATGGCGCTTGCATCTGTACTGTGTTAAAAAAAATTATCCACCCTAGGAAACAAGACAAGGACGTATTGAAGTTTCCTTAGGTTATTCTTACAAGTTTAGGATCATTCCATCATGTAGAGCTCCTTTAGAGCATCTACATCCAAACATATCAAATCCACACCCTACGTCCATGGGCAGGGACAGTCACTCCTCAAAATCGCTACGTCCACAGCCGTGTACCTCATATCCGGTACCTTAAATCCATACTAAGCATGCAACGTAAACAAAGTACGTAGATCATTAACAAGACAAAACAGACATTGAACAAACGGACATAGAAATCAACCTAATCCGGACATAAAATCCACATAATCTGAACATAGACCGAAAGAACACCACAGTTCAACCAACGGACATATTTCTAAACTAAAATTACTAAAAATGGCAATAAAGACGGGGATAGAGCCACTCTTCTTCATCGGTCCTTTGTCCTTCCGGTCATTGGCGTGGTTGCAGTCGTCCTTGTAGGCGTCGGCGGCAAGAGGGGGGGTCGTCGGACTCGTGATGATGTCGGAGGAGTCGATGAACCAGCCATTCTCCGAACAACACAGTTTTGCCGCCTTGCGAGCTTCCTCGCTCTCGCATCTGTCATCGTCCCCTCCGCCGCCTCACACGCCAACTGCTCTAGACCGAGCCAGAGTACCTCCGACGGAGTCAGTGGGCGTCCATCTCCGCCATCGTAAGTGAGTGGCGGTAGACAGCCACAAGGAGCCGCCCCTCCTCATCGAGCACCGTCGGCATTCCGCGATAGTGGCAGGAGTACTGTGTGGCCGCCTCCGACGTCGTTGCACTCTCCAATTCGTGGGTCCGCAACACCGACGGGTGGGCACAAACACCCATCGATGCCCTTGAGGAGCAACGACCAGAGGATGAGGATGGTAGCGGGCCAGTGGTGCAGAGCGGAACGACCACGTGGAGCTGTTCACGGTGCGAAATGGGCATGCGCGTGTGGACGACAAGGGCCAGAGCTACTGCTCGTGTCCCAGCGCGAGCGTTGTTGCACGATGAGGAGGGCTAACTCTGATACGTCTCCAACGTATCTATATTTTTTATTATTTCATGTTACTATATTATCAATATTGGATGTTTCATATACATTTACTAGCAACTTTATATCATTTTTTGGGACTAGCCTACTGACATAGTGCCCACTGCCAGTTGTTGTTTTTTGTTTATTTTTTACTTTGCAGAATATCAAATACCAAACGAAGTCCAAACGCCACAAAACTTTTTGGAGATTTTTTCTGGTGATAAGAGACCCTGGAAGCTAAAGGAGCACATGGGAGGAGGCCCGCCCACTAGGCACTAGAGCACGCCAGGGGCCTCCGACGCACCCTGGTGGGCAGTGGAGCCCACGGGAACCTTCTTGACCTACTTCCGCCTTTATAAATACTCTAAAATCCCAAAACCTAGGGGAATCAAGGAAATATTGTTTCCGAGGCTGCAAGTTTCAGAACCACGAGATCCAATCTAGAGGCCTTTTCCGGCACTCTGCCAGAGGGGGCAACGATCACGGAGGGGTTCTTCATCATCCTTGTTGCCCCTCCGATGATTTGTGAGTAGTTTACCACAGACCTACGGGTCTGTAGTTAGTAGCCAGATGACTTCTTCTCACTTTTTGATCTTCAATGCAATGTTCTCCTTGATGTTCTTCGAGATCTATTTGATGTAACACTTTTTTATGGTGTGTTTGTTGGGATCCGATGAGTTGTGAGTTGATGATCATATCTATGTATGAATATTATTTGAGTCTTGTTTGAACTCTTATATGCATGGTTGCTATAGCCTCATATTTCTTCTTGAATCTTCGGTTTGGTTTGGCCAACTAGATTGATTTTTCTTGCCATGGGAAGAGATGCTTTTTTATGGGTTCGATCTTGCAATGCTCAATCTCAGTGATAGAAAGAGACATGGCAGGCATGTATCGTTGCTATTAAGGGTAACAAGATGGGGTTTATTCATACATGAAATTATCTTGTCTACATCATGTCATCGTTCTTATTGCATTACTCCGTTTTTCCATGAACTTAATACCCTAGATGCATGCTAGATAGCGGTCGATGTGTGGAGTAATAGTAGTAGATGCAGATAGGAGTCGGTCTAACAATCTTGGACGTGATGCCTATATACATGATCATTGCCTTGGATATTGTCATAATTATTTGATTTTCTGTCAATTGCCTAGCAGTAATTTGTTTACCCAGCGTATGCTATTTTCTTGAGAGAAGCCTCTAGTGAAAACTATGCCCCGGGGTCTATTTCCTATCATATATTAAATGAAAAATACCTTGCTGCAATTTTTATTTCTTAGATCTATTTATCAAAACCTATACAATTTAATCTATCTCAATACCGTGGAGGGATTGACAACCCCTCTTACGCGTTGGGTTGCGATACGTCTCCAACGTATCTATAATTTATGAAGTATTCATGCCATGTTTATAATATTTTTACATGATTTGGGTATGATTTGATTATAACTAACCCGGACTAACGCAGTTTTCAGCAGAACTACCGTGGTGTTGTTTTGTGCAGAAATAAAAGTTCTCGGAATGCGCTGAAAATCAACGAAGAATATTTTTGGAAAATATAAAAATTATTGGAACCAAAAGCTACCGGAGGGGAGTCCCGAGGCCACCACGAGGGTGGAGGGCGCGCCCCTACCTCGTGGACTCCCCGTGGGCCCCTTGACGTGAAACCGACGCCAACCCTCCTATTAATCCAAAAAAAACAGAACAGAGGGGAGATCGGAAGTTCCGCCGCTGCAAGCCTCCAAAACCATGAGAAATCAATCTAGGCCCTCTCTGGCACCCTACCAGAGGGGGCGGAGGCCATGGGGGAGGATCTCGGAGGGGTCATGATACGTCTCCAATGTATCTACTTTTCCAAACACTTTTGCCCTTGTTTTGGACTCTAACTTGCATGATTTGAATGGAACTAACCTGGACTGACGTTGTTTTCAGCAGAACTGCCATGGTGTTATTTTTTTGCAGAAATATAAGTTCTCGGAATGACCTGAAAATCCACGGAGACACCTTTTGGAATTAATAAAAAATTGGAAGGATCGAGAAGAGGTGTCTGGAGGGGGGGTGATTAGACACTAGGTGCTTAAAGTAACAGTTTTTAAATTCTTTAAGTTTAAGTGGAGTTTTGCTACAAGTTTAACAATCACAATACATATCAAGCAAGCATGCAAAGAGTATATGAGCACCGGAAAGTAAAGCATGCAACTTGCAAGAATGTAAAGGGAAGGGTTTGGAGAGTTCAAACGCAATTTGGAGACACGGTGATTTTTGAGCCGTGGTTCCGATAGGTGGTGCTATCGTACATCCACGTTAATGGAGACTTCAACCCGCGAAGGGTAATGGTTGCGCGAGTCCACGGAGGGCTCCACCCAAGAAGGGTCCACGAAGAAGCAACCTTGTCTATCCCATCATGGTCGTCGCCCACAAAGGACTTGCCTCACTAGTAGTAGATCTTCACGAAGTAGGCGATCTCCTTGCCCTTACAAACTCCTTGGTTCAACTCCACAATCTTGCCGGAGGCTCCCAAGTGACACCTAGCCAATCTAGGAGACACCACTCTCCAAGAAGTAACAAATGGTGTGTTGATGATGAACTCCTTGCTCTTGTGCTTCAAATGATAGTATCCCCAACACTCAACTCTCTCTCACAGGATTTGGATTTGGTGGAAAGAGGATTTGAGTGGAAAGCAACTTGGGGAAGGCTAGAGATCAAGATTCATATGGTAGGAATGGAATATCTTGGCCTCAACACATGAGTAGGTGGTTCTCTCTCAGAAAATATAAGTTGGAAGTGTAGGTTTGTTCTGATGGCTCTCTCCACGAATGAAGAGGGGGTGGAGGGGTATATATAGCCTCCACACAAAAACTAACCGTTACACACAATTTATCAATCTCGGTGGGACCAAATTGAGAAACTCGGTCTGACCGATTCAGTAAATCTAGTGACCGTTAGGATTTTCGGTGGGACCGACATGCAACTCAGTAGGACCGATATGGTTAGGGTTAGGGCATAACGTAATATCGGTGAGACCGATTACACAAACTTGGTAGGACCGATTTTGGTAATAAGCTAACCAGAGAGTTGGTCAGGCCAACTCGATAGGACCGATTACCCAAACTCGGTGGGAACGATTTTGGTAATAAGTTAACCAGAGAGTTTGCATTGTAATCTCGGTAGTACCGATTGATCAAACTCGGTGAGACCGATTTTGATAATGGACATACACAGAGAGATTACAATCCCATCTCGGTGAGACCGAGATCCCTATCAGTGAGACCGATTTGCTTAGGGTCTGTGGCAGTGGCTACGACATCTAAACTCGGCAGCGCCGGATGGAAAGAATCGGTGGGGCCGAGTTAGACTTTTGGTTTAGGACATGTGTGGATGTGAGAAAGTTGTTGAGGTCTTTTGGAGCATATCACTAAGCACTTTGAGCAAGTAAGCCATTAAGCAACACCTCATCCCCTCTTGATAGTATTGACTTTTCCTATAGACTCAATGTGATCTTGGATCACTAAAATATAAAATATAGAGTCTTGTGCTTGAAGCTTGAGCCAATCCTTTGTCCTTAGCATCTTGAAGGGGTTCCACATCCTTTAGTCCATGCCACTTCATTGTTGAACTTATCTGAAACATACTAGGTAAAAGTGTTAGTCCAACAAGAGATATGTTGACATTAATTACCAAAACCACCCAGGGAGCACTTGTGCTTTCAATCTCCCCCTTTTTGGTAATTGATGACAACATACATCAAAGCTTTGGATAGAGATATAGAGAATAGCAAGTAAAGCTTTGGAAAGACATGTAACATGCATAGGCTCCCCCTACATGTATGCAATCATATGAATATGGAATATAGAAGCATGTGAGAGCATAACCATGATAGAGTAGGCAATGTGTTACATGTATCTTGGCCATATGCATCAGAGCCAAAAGGTGTGAATATGGGAAATGTACCTTCATGCTTATGAGTCCTTCTTGCAAATAGTATGTACATCAGCAAGAATTCCTCATACACATGATTGTGATGCATATACTTACCTTGTGGTCTTGAGTTGGCTTAGGATGGGATGAACATGTGAAAATAAGGTTAGACAACACAGATACAAGCCAGAGCAAACAAAAACAACCACAAGAGTACCAAGACTGGTATGACATGTAGAGAATGAGTATCGAGTACCACATTGGATATCGACATGTCCCCAAAGGTAAAGATATGCAATGAATTTAAAGATTCTTTCCCTTAGAAGTCTTGCTCCCCCTGAATCTAGCATGGGATATTGGGAGAAGATAGGGAACAGAAAATCAGAGCTCAAAGAAACAAATGAACAGAGCTAATGCAAATGAGCACATATGAACATGTCTTTCCCTTTTAGAAGACATGTAACATCTCTCCTCTTGAACACTAAGCATCTGGGATCCTTGAAGATTACTCTCCCCTTGAGTATTATCTCCCCCTAGAGATATGATAAAGTATTGATGTGATCTCTCTCTATAGATAAAGTTTTGATGTGATCTCTCTCTCCCCCTTTGACATCAATTTCCGAGAGGGGTCTTTTGGATTTGTTGTCACATGGGTTTGGTCCTTGAGTCACAGATCAAAGCAGCAAGAAAATTGTGATGCTGGTAGAGGACAAGATTCATTAAGTGGAGCTGTATCAAAAGTACTACAGGAATAAATGGAAAAATGTTTTTCTTGTAGTGAAATCGGTGGCGCCGAGTAGTATGCTTTGGTTGCACCGAAAGAATTCGGTTTGTCCGAAAACAATAAACTGGTGTGACCAAGTTCATCACAAAGAAAACACTTGTCATCTCAGCTCACTAGACAAGTAAGATCTCACAAGGATTTGCAAGGAATTGACTGAATGATTTGCAAAGAATTTGATGCAGGGAATGCAGAACAGAAAAGAAAAGAAATTAAATCTAGATGAAGTTTTTTTTGAAGGGGAAACAGATATGCATGAGACAAATGCAAGAGCACAGAAAAGAACACAAGAGAACTTCATCTAGAAATGGTCGGTGACAAGGTCACCTATGTTAGAGTATATTGACTTAGGAGTCAAGTGAGATCACTTGATCATAGGTCATACTCATTGTTTAAGCTCAAAATGGGGTTACCATTTTTTGTTTAAGCTTCTTGATGTATTCACATCTTGTCGAGTTGCTTTGACTCATGACTTGGAGTAAAGCTTCTCTAAGATGGAATAACATACCTTGGGTGGTGGTGTTGATCATGATCATGTGGTTGAACTTGTGTGGGTTGCTCAAGGTTGATGTAGCTCATCAAGAGTTGGGAGCACCACTTGGAATTTGAGTTCATCTACCTACATGGGTTAGTTTTTGCAAGGAAGAGCACTTGTGTATCCAAAATAACAATCATGAATTTCAACATAGAATTTGTCAAAGGATATGTTTGAATGGTTCAATGCTTCCTTGTCTTCAACCACCGTTGTGTAGAGACTTGGTGATGTAGAGATTGCTCAAGATGTGAGTGAGTTGCAATCTCATAGACTTAGATTCAACCAATTACCTACAAGGGTTATATAACATGCAAGGTGCAAATATATCCAAGACATAAGATAGTCATCATAAGAGAAATGTCAAGGATTAGTCATAGGCTCATGCCTTGCATGTATCAAATGGAGTTCCTACTCCAAGTTTGAAGCATCAATGATGTTCAATTCACCTCTTCACCTGCAAAACACTTTCTCATCAAGTGGTTTAGTGAATATATCCGCTAATTGCTTTTCGGTGCGAACATGCTTAAGATTAATGTCCCCTTTGGCAACATGATCTCGAATGAGATGATGACGAACTTCAATATGCTTAGTTCTAGAATGTTGCACGGGATTGTGAGCAATCTTGATAGCACTCTCATTGTCACAAAGTAATGGAACATGGTTCACATATATCCCATAGTCTTTAAGAGTTTGGGTCATCCAAAGTAATTGAGCACAACATGAACCAGTGGCAATGTACTTCGCTTCGGCAGTGGATAAGGATACCGAGTTTTGTTTCTTAGAAGACCAAGACACAAGAGATCTACCAAGGAATTGACAAGTACCCGAAGTGGACTTTCTATCAACCTTGTCACCGGCATAGTCCGAGTCAGAGTAGCCAACAAGATCGAAAGAGGCCCTCTTAGGATACCAAATGCCAAAATTTGGTGTATGAATTAAGTATCTCACTATCCTTTTCACGGCCTTAAGATGACATTCTTTAGGAGCAGCTTGATATCGTGCACACATGCACACACTTAGCATGATATCGGGACGTGAAGCACATAGATATAACAATGAACCAATCATAGAGCGATAAACCTTTTGATCGACCGGTTCACCATCTTTGGTCAAATCAAGATGTCCACTAGTAGGCATGGGTGTAGTCATACCTTTGCATTCTTGCATATTGAACTTCTTGAATAAGTCCTTGGTGTACTTTGTTTGAGAAACGAAGGTACCTTACTTAGTTTGCTTGATTTGCAAACAAAGAAAGAATTTGAGTTCACTCATCATAGACATCTCAAACTTCTTCGACATTAGCTTTCCAAACTTCTCACTAAAATGAGGGTTAGTTGATCCAAATATAATATCGTCGACATAAATTTGGCATACAAATAGTTCTCCATTGACCCTCTTAGTAAAAAGTGTAGAATCTATTTTTCCAATTTCAAAGCCTTTCTCAATAAGGAACTTGGTCAAGCATTTATACCATGCTCTAGGAGCTTGTTTAAGACCATAAAGAGCTTTGTGCAGTTTGTAAACATGATTAGGTTTCTTAGGATTAACAAAGCCGGGAGGTTGTTTGACATAAACTTCCTCCTCTATTTCACCATTCAGAAAAGCACTTTTAATGTCCATTTGGTATAAGGTGATATTATGGTGATTAGCATAGGCAAGTAAGATGCGAATGGACTCAAGTCTAGCAACGGGAGCATAATTCTCACTATAGTCCATACCTTCGACTTGTGTGTAGCCTTGGGCGACGAGACGTGCTTTGTTGCGAACTACTTGTCCATCTTCATCTTGCTTGTTACGAAACACTCATTTGGTACCGATGATGTTGTGGTTGTTGTCGGACTTCTCAACTAATGTCCACACTTGATTCCTCTTAAAGTTGTGTAGCTCTTCATGCATAGCATTTATCCAATCCGGATCTTCCAATGCTTCTTCAACCTTCATAGGTTCAATACTAGAGATGAATGATGATCATATAGTTAGGCTATGCTTCATTTTCGTCACACAAAGATGTTCCCAACTTCTATACCCCCGATGACAAGCCAAGCAATTGTTTCATACTTAAATAATCTCAAACTTTTTCAACCTTCACGCAATACATGAGCGTGAGCCATGGACATAGCACTGTGGGTGGAATAGAATATGATTATGGGGATTGTGTGGAGAAGACAAAAAAGGAGAAAGTCTCACATTGACGAGGATAATCAACGGGCTATGGAGATGCCCATCAATTGATGTCAACATGAGGAGTAGGGATTGCCATGCAACGGATGCACTAGAGCTACAAATGCTCAACAAAGGAAAACTAGTGGGTGTGCACCCAACTTGCTTGCTCATGAAGACCTAGGGCATTTGAGGAAGCCCATCGTAGGAATATACAAGCCAAGTTCTATAATGAAAAATTCCCACTAGTATGAAAAAGACAACTTATGAGACTCACTACATGAAGAACAAGGTGCTACTTTGAAGCACAAAATATGAGACTCACTACATGAAGAACAAGGTGCTACTTTGAAGCACAAGTGTGGAAAAAGAGATAGTAACATTGCCCTTTTTATTTATTTATTTTTTCTTTTTTTTCTTTTTTTTCTTTTCTTTTGGGACTTCCTTTTTTTCTTTTTGACCTTTCTTCTTCTTTTTTCTTTGGGCAATGTTCTAATAATGATGATCATCACACTTCTATTGATTACAACATAAGAATTACAACTCGAAATTAGAACAAGATATGACTCTATATGAATGCCTCCGACGGTGTACCGGGATGGTGCAATGAATCAAGAGTGACATGTATGAAAAATAATGCATGGTGGCTTTGCCACAAATACGATGTCAACTACATGATCATGCAATGGCAATATGACAAAAGTAAAGTATGTCATGAGAACGGAACGGTGGAAAGTTGCATGACAATATATCTCGGAATGGCTATGGAAATGCCATAATAGGTAGGTATGGTGGCTGTTTTGAGAAAGATATAAGGAGGTTTATGTGTGATAGAGCATATCGTATCACGAGGTTTGGATGCACCGGCGAAGTTTGCACCAACTCTCAAGGTGAGAAAGGGCAATGCACGGTACCGACGAGGCTAGCAAAGGCAGAAAGGTAAAAGTGCGTATAATCCATGGACTCAACATTAGTTAAAAGAACTCATATACTTATTGCAAAAATTTAGAAGTCATCAAAAATCAAGTACTACGCGCATGCTCCTAGGGGGATAGATTGGTCGGCCAAGAAGGGTTCGGTCCACGGGGTGATAACGACCATGATTTCATGGGCCGAAGGTGTTATTCCGGTGGCGTAGCCCCCGATTACGCCAGATGGTTTGGAATCCGGGGTTGTGTTCGGAGCCGGACTCGTGTTGCCGGTCTCCCCTTCCCATACCACGGATGGCTTGAACAGCCTTTCCAAGAATATATTAGGTGGGACGGGGTCGCGTTTAGCGCCGATGCGGGTGAGAATATCCGCCGCTTGGTTGTTTTCTCGGACCACATGGTGGAATTCAAGCCCTTCGAACCAAGTTGACATTTGTAGGATGACATTACGGTAGGCCGCCATTTTCGGATCCTTGGCATTGAAGTCTCCATTTATTTGTGATATTGCGAGGTTCGAGTCCCCACGCACTTGTAGGTATTGAATGCCCATAGAGACTGCCATCCAAAGACCATGCAATAGAGCCTCGTATTCGGCTGCGTTGTTGGAGTTTGTGTATAATATTTGGAGTACGTATTGGATCGTGTCTCTGGTGGGGGATGTCAGGACTACCCCCGCTCCCAATCCGGCCAGCATTTTAGAGCCGTCGAAGTGCATGATCCAACTAGAGTACACGTCGTACTCTTTAGGGAGTTCGCCTTCTGTCCATTCGGCGACAAAGTCGGTCAGTACTTGTGACTTAATGGCCCGCCGTGGTTTGTATATTATGTCCAACGGAAGGAGATCGATAGCCCATTTAGCAATCCAGCCCGTGGCGTCGTGGTTGTTTATTATGTCATTCAGTGGTACTTCAGAGGCCACCGTAATCGAGCACTCTTGGAAGTAGTGTCGTAGCTTCCGGGATACCATGAAGACCACGTATGCTATCTTCTGGTAGTGTGGGTATCAGGATTTGCATGGAGTGAGGACAGTGGACACGTAATATACCGGCCTTTGGAGCGGGAACTTGTGTCCGTCTGCTTCTCGTTCGACGACGAGCATTGTGCTTACAACCTGGTGTGTTGCAGCTATGTATAATAGCATAGGTTCGCCAGTATTTGGCGCGGTCAGGACTGGATTGCTGTCCAATAGGGTCTTTATTTCATCCAGTCTGGCCGTGGTCGCATCCATCCACTCGAAATGTTCGGTGCGTCAAAGAAGGCGATAGAGAGGTAGTGCCTTTTCTCCTAATCGGGAGATAAAGCGGATTAAGGTGGCCACGCATCTAGTTAATTTCTGGATCTGCTTGAGGTCTGTTGGGATAGCCAACTGCGACAGAGCTCGAATTTTTGCCGGATTTGCTTCGATTCCTCTATTGGAAACGATGAAGCCGAGCAACTTCCCCGAGGGTACGCCGAAAACACATTTTTCTGGGTTGAGCTTGATGTCGTATGCTCGGAGGTTGTCGAATGTGAGTCTCAACTCATCTATTAAAGTTTCGACGTGTCTTGTTTTGATGACCACGTCGTCCATGTATGCCTCCACTGTTTTGCCGATTTGCTTCTCCAAGCATGTCTGAATCATGCGTTGATAGGTTGCACCGGCATTTTTGAGCCCAAAAGACATAGTGTTGAAACAGAAGGGGCCATATGGCGTTATGAAGGCCGTTGTGGCTTGGTTGGATTCCGCCATCTTTATCTGATGGTATCCGGAGTATGCGTCGAGGAAACATAGTGAGTCATGTCCTGCGGTGGAGTCGATGATTTGGTCAATGCGAGGGAGGGGGAAGGGATCCTTAGGGCAGGCTTTGTTGAGGTCTTTCAAATCGACACATAGGCGTCGGGATTTGTCCTTCTTTGGTACCATTACCAGGTTTGCTAGCCAATCCGGATGTTTTATATCTCTGATGAATCCGGCCTCAAGTAGCTTGGCTAGCTCTTCTCCCATGGCTTGCCGCTTAGGCTCTGAAAAGCGCCTAAGAGTCTGCTTGACTGGCTTGTATCCTTTCAGTATATTGAGGCTGTGTTCGGCCAGCCTGCGTGGGATGCCCGGCATGTCTGAAGGATGCCAGGCAAAAATGTCCCAATTCTCGCGTAGGAAGTCTCGCAGTGCGGCGTCCATTGTGGGGCTCAACTGTGTCCCAATGGAAGCTGTCTTTATGGGGTCTGTTGGGTGGACCTGGAATTTGACTATCTCATTCGCGGGCTTGAAAGAGGTGGACTTGGGTCGCTTGTCGAGTATCACATCGTCTCTGTCCACTGTGACGCGCAGCGTTGTTAGTTCTTCGGCCGCTAGGGCTTCGGATAATGCTTCCAGGGCTAGTGCGGCAGTATTATTTTCGGCACGGAGTGCGACGTCCGGGTCACTAACTAGAGTGATGATTCCATTTGGTCCGGGCATTTTGAGCTTCATGTACCCGTAATGGGGTATGGCTTGAAAGCTCGTGAATGCATCCCGCCCTAAAAGGGCGTGGTATCCGCTGCTGAACGGGGCCACTTGGAACGTGATTTCTTCGGACCTATAATTCTCCGGCGTGCCGAATACCACATCCAGTGTGATTTTTCCCGCACACCATGCCTCCCGACTAGGGATGATTCCCCTGAAGGTCATGCTGCTTTGCTCAATGCGGCTTTTGTCAATTTCCATCTTGTTAAGGGTTTCTTCGTAGATGAGGTTTAATCCGCTTCCGCCATCCATGAGTACTATGAGCCGGAAGCCGTCCATGATTGGGCTAAGGACCAAAGCGGCTGGTGCCCGGACTGTTTGGAATTGAGGTTCGCATTGGCACTGAAGGTTATAGCAGTGTCGCTCAAAGGATTTATTTCTGCCACGTGGCAGACTTCGGCGAAACTTCGATGAGCTTGCTTGCGCCTTTTGTTTGAGGCGAAAGTCTCGAAGACTGTCAGTACCGCATTGTTGTCTTTGGCGGGATGTTTCTCTGCTTTATAGTTTACAAGGAGATCCTCGCCACTTTTTGCTACCTGCCGGAGTATCCAACATGCTCTAAGGCTATGCGTTGGCGTGGTATCCGGCGTGCTATGAAATTTGCATGGCCCATTGAGCCATTCTTCCAGTACGGTTCCACACCCTGGAGCGGGCTTTGGTTTTTTGGGAATTGGATCAGGTAACTTACGAGAGTTTACCCTTTTAGTTCGGACAAAGGGTTTAGTGAGAGTCGGATTATCCCAGAAGTCTGTTTGGGTTTTCCAGGCGCTTTCCATCGCACATTACTTCTGTACTATGGCTGTTAAGTCGGCAAAGTGTACTATGTCACGACGACTTACGGCGTTGAGGATCCCTTTGTTCGTGCAATTTTTGCAGAAAAGTGAGATTGCGTCTTCCTCGCGACAGTCCTTGAGCTCGTTTATCACAAGGAGGAATCTGGCCCAATAGCGATGTACCGTCTCTTGGGGCTCTTGTTTGATATGGGATAGATGGCATAAGTCTGGGTGGGAAGGCGTTTTTAAATCCGAATTTTGACCCGATTTGACACCCAGGGGCAGAGGAGCTTCCGGGCTTGACAGCTCGGACTCCTAGAAGCTAGCCTATGGTATGACAGCTCGGGCAGATGGAGGTAATACCCTACTTCCTGCTTGATTGATCTTGATGATATGAGTATTACAAGAGTTGATCTACCACGAGATCGTACAGGCTAAATCCTAGAAGCTAGCCTATGGTATGATTGTTGTTGTCCTACGAACTAAACCCTCCGGTTTATATAGACACCGGAGGAGGCTAGGGTTACACAGAGTCGGTTACAAATAAGGAGATCTATCATCCGAATCGTCAAGCTTGACTTCCGCGCAAAGGAGAGTCCCATCCGAACACGGGACGAAGTCTTAAGTCTTGTATCTTCATAGTCCAATAGTCCGGCCAAAGCATATAGTCCGGCTGTCCGGATACCCCCTAATCTAGGACTCCCTCACCGGGCGCCCCATATCCGCCCCATAGTTGGGCTGGGATATGAGGGGTGCCGGTCAGCCCGGTGCCCCCATATCCGCCCCATATTTTGTCTGGGATATGAGGGATGCCGGTCAGGCCGGGCGCCCCATATCCGCCCCACATTTGGTCTGGGATATGAGGGTTGCCGGTCACCCCGGGCGCTTGAGACCTGTTTGAGGTGCCCGGCTGGGTCGAAATTTCGTGACCGGGTGGCCCGCCCGGGAGTTTGATGAGGGTTTGAGATGCCCGTTGTAGATGCTGTTAGTAGATGGAAGTGTAAAGATTTGACACATTGTGTATGTTTCTTAATTAGCACATGTGTGTTTCTGGAGTTTTGTTAAACAGTGCCATGATAGTTAAATATAATAAAGAAGTGGTGAAGGAGAAGTGATGCTAAACCAGAAGTTTTAGAGGGACAAATCCACATGCCTATCCTCCTCATTTTTGTTGTTTTGCGAGGAAATTTAGACGCTCATTCGAACGAACACTCCACATTTGTGATATACTAAAAAATAGGGCCAGGAACGTGCGTGCATGCATGCATATTGCGAATACACAGCTTGTGATAGTAAAACACAAAACCGTTCGAAACTCTCATGCATGATTGCGCACGTTGTGTGCTTCATCAGGCTCTGCACTGCATGCAGTACAATGCGTCGACGTCGGATCTTTCACACCCCGTACCAATACCATCAAGCCTTCACACGAGGCAGGTCGCACGGCGGCCGATAGGCACAGCCGAAGGGAAGAAAATTTACCGGGCGGTTGCGAGGTTAGTTATGGAGGCGAGTGCGAGAGGCTAACACGGAGGGACTAATACTAGCCGGAAGGTTGGCGTGGCAAGCAACCCGCCCCACGCTCTCCGCGCGCAGCCGCAGCTCCGCCTCAACCACGGCAGGCACAAAAACCTACTCTGATCGGGACTCGGACCGCTTCCCTCCCCCCGACTCGGAAACCAGCTCCTCCTCCTCCGGCCTATATAACCACCGTGGGACGCACTCCAAGCCAGGCACGACACACACACCCGCGGGTTTTGCTCGCGAAACACATCACAAACCCCTC
>NC_041381.1:62910424-62942728 GCF_002162155.2 Triticum dicoccoides
CGATCCATCGACTTCTCGCCCTGACCGCAACACCATGTCCAACTCCGGCCACATCGCCGTCGAAGTCGACGATGCGGAGCGGGAGCTGCAGCTGCTCGTCTCCGCGGGGCCGCCGGTGCCCTACACGCTCTCCTTCACCGACCTCTCGTACCGCGTCCGGCAGGGCCGCGGCGGCCTCATGGGCTGCCTCCCCTCGCGCGCCAGCAACCGCCTGGCCTCCACGGACGCGCCGCCCGCCAACACCAAGGCGCTGCTGGACGGAGTCTCGGGGGAGGCGCGGGAGGGCGAGCTGTTCGCCGTCATGGGCGCCAGCGGCTCCGGCAAGTCCACGCTCGTCGACGCGCTGGCGGGCCGGATCGCGCGCGACAGCCTCCGCGGTCACGTCACGCTCAACGGGGAGCCGCTCCACGGCAGCCGCCTCCGCGCCATCTCCGCCTACGTCATGCAGGACGACCTGCTCTACCCCATGCTCACCGTGCGCGAGACGCTGCTCTTCGCCGCCGAGCTGCGGCTCTCGCGCGCGCTCTCCCCGGCCGCCAAGCGCGAGCGGGTGGACCGGCTCATCGACCAGCTCGGGCTCTCGCGCGCCGCCGACACCATCATCGGCGACGAGGGCCACCGCGGGGTGTCCGGAGGGGAGCGCCGCAGGGTGTCCATCGGCACCGACATCATCCACGACCCCATCCTGCTCTTCCTCGACGAGCCCACCTCGGGTCTCGACTCGGCCAGCGCCTTCATGGTGGTGCAGGTGCTCCGCACCATCGCGCGCAGCGGCAGCGTCGTCGTCATGACCATCCACCAGCCTAGCGCGCGCATCCTCGGCATCCTCGGCCGCCTCCTGCTGCTCTCGCGCGGCCGCACCGTGTACGCCGGCACGCCCGCCGGCCTCAAGCCCTTCTTCGCGGAGTTCGGCGCGCCCATCCCGGACAACGAGAACCCGGCCGAGTTCGCGCTGGACACGATCCGCGAGCGCGAGGCCCAGCAGCCCGACGGGACCGGGCCGCTCGCCGAGTTCAACGCGAGGTGGCAGGCGACGCGCAAGCTGATGATGGACGGCGACAGCGCTGCAAAGAGGGTGAGCCCGATGACGCTGGACTACGCGATCGCGGAGAGCGTGGCCCGGGGGAAGCTGGTGGCCGGGAGCGGGACGGGGACGGTGTCGCTGCAGATGCCGACGTACGCGAACCCGATGCCGGTGGAGGTGTGGGTGCTGATCAAGCGCGCCTTCACCAACACGCGGCGCATGCCGGAGCTGTTCGGGATGCGGCTCGGCACCATCATGGTGACGGGCCTCATCCTGGCGACTATCTTTCTGCGGCTTGACGACACGCCCAAGGGCGTGCAGGAGCGGCTGGGGTTCTTCGCGATGGGCATGTCGACCATGTTCTACGTGTGCGCGGACGCGCTGCCGGTGTTTGTGCAGGAGCGGCACATCTACCTGCGGGAGACGGCGCACAACGCGTACCGGCGCGCCTCCTACGTGCTGGCCAACGCGGTGGTCTCCTTCCCGCCGCTGGTGGCGCTGTCGCTGGCGTTCGCGGTGACCACGTTCTTTGCGGTGGGGCTCGCCGGCGGCGCCTCATCGTTCCTCTACTTCTCGCTCATCATCCTCGCCTCTCTCTGGGCCGGCAGCGGGTTTGTGACGTTCCTGTCGGCGGTGGTGCCGCACGTGATGCTGGGGTACACGGTGGTGGTGGCCATCCTGGCCTACTTCCTGCTCTTCTCGGGCTTCTTCATCAACCGCGACAGGATCCCCGACTACTGGATCTGGTTCCACTACATCTCGCTCGTCAAGTACCCGTACCAGGCGGTGCTGCAGAACGAGTTCGGCGACGCCACGCGGTGCTTCGCGCGCGGGACGCAGATGTTCGACGGCACGCCCATCGGCGGCATGCCGGAGGCCATCAAGATGAAGGTGCTGGGCGCCATCGGCAACGCGCTGGGCACGCGCATGACCTCCCACACCTGCGTCCTCACGGGCGCCGACGTGCTCGCGCAGCAGGCCGTCACCGACCTCGGCAAGTGGATGTGCCTCCTGGTCACCGCCGGCTTCGGCTTCTTCTTCCGCGCGCTCTTCTACGTCGTGCTGCTCGTGGGCAGCAAGAACAAGAGGAAGTGAGAGCTCGATCAGTCGATCGGCATACATTACGTTCTTGTATCTTATTTCATTTTATTTTTTTTCAGTAGTCTAAAAGACGGCCGATGAATCAATGTATTTGTAAAATGTTCAGTACTACTGGCTTGTTTATGATCATAAATCCAGTATTGTTCAGTCCTTCGAGTATTGTTCTTTTGCTTACTGCATCTGGATGGTCAGAGTAAAGCTGAGACCTATGTCCCAAGACTTGCATGCTTTGTGATTATAAAATTGCATGCCTGCAAATCAAAGACACTTGACCTCAACTCTTTCTAAATCATAATCTATTGAGCAGCACCTAATTTTGTACGTACCCAGCTGTTACATTGTCGAGACAACCCCCTCTGCTCTGTTCTGAATGAGGCAAGAACCTTGGAAGCATCTGACGAAATTAGGCAACCGAACTTCCTGAATCGTACTGCCACAGATCATAAACAAGTCTTCCTGTACCCTCTAGATTCGCAAGCCTCAGCAAATCCAAAAATTTACTGCACTTTTATTTTTGACAGTGAAAGAGTTTTCCGTCAGACAACGAGACTGTAAGAAAACTCTGCAACCGTAGCTACTATCCTGTACTCCCTCTGTAAAAAAAAGGTCTTAATGTGGTCAAATACCTGTCCTGACAGCAACACAAGGAGACCAGTGTCTCACTTGGCATCTTATTATTACCCGTCAAAGTCAAACACGAGGCAGGCAACCCATACACATCTACAGTACGTAGCATATGATTCAGACGGAATTAGCTGCCGGTTTGGTCTGAAATCACAGGGAAAATGTGAGGACAGGTGACAAGATGCCACGGCCAGATGGAGGGATCGTGATCAGAGATATATCCATCTGCCTACCTACCTGCCCATCTACCTTTCTCTCCATCAGAGATATCTCTTCTCCTCACGCTTCTCCACTGGGACGAGCATCCATTGGCTGCCGCCATGCTCGTTGGAGCGTTTGGGCTACCTCTGACATGCCCCCCTGAACCAAACGATATAGTAGTATTTGTTTAATTTTCTTGGTTCAGGAGGGCCTTACTACTATAAAGAAGAATCTGGCTAGGTACATAGTGAGAAAATTAACTTGGGTTGATAATGACATGTCAGCAGTGTGTGTGTCCTCACTTTGATGTCCTCTTGTGCACATCGCTCGATCGCTACTGCTCAGGCGGATGCTGTGCGCATTGAGAAGAATTTTGAGCAGTGTGATCTGAGGCCCATCATGGGTGGAGCTGGCGGATTGATTAGGGAGTTATGGTTGCATTGAAGAAGAGCGGGAAAAGCAAACAGCTTGTCCGGATGGCATCTTAATAATCTCAAGATGGGAGGAGAAGAAGGATGCTACGGTTCGATTAAGCATGCACAAGCACTGTTCTGCCATCCTTGTATACACTCCCTTGTTAGAAGTATAATGCGTTTGAGTTAGAGATAGAATTAGGCCCTGTTTGGTTCATAAGTTTTAGAGGACTTTTTTTAGTCCCAACTAAAAATTCCCTAGTTCCTAAAAAGTCCCTCCCTGTTTGTTTTCAGGGACTAAAAAGTCCCTTCCTTCTTAAAGGTTATTAAACGATCATGTTACCTCTAGTATACAGAAAAATAACAACCAAACAACACCATCGGGCGGCGGGGCAATGGGTGCAGGGAGGAGCATTGCTGGAAAAGTCTCAAAAAGTCCCAAAAAAGACTCTCCTTTAGAGTCTTCGTCATTTAGTCCCAAAAAGCAACTTTTAGTCCCTAGTAATCCCTCCTGTTTGGTTAAAAAGTCTCTAAGAGAAACTTTTTCTAGGCCCTACGCCAAAAAGTCCCTGGAAACAAACACCCCCTTAGTAATGTCTTGTCTTATATTCCAAGTCTCTACCCCGACCATGTACTCTATATAACCCTCATGAGGGTCAGATCAATACAACATACAACAACTTAATATTTAGCCGTACTATACAATTCTCACATCCCTCTGTCCCAAACATATGTCTCAACCTTAGTTCAAATTTGTATTAAAATTAAATAATTAATACAAAGTTGAGACACTTATTTTGAGACGGAGGAAGTATTATTTCTCTCTTCATCTTGAGAATATAAGAAAAGACTAACCCGTGTGTAGGAACGACTCCACATGTACGCAGCTGCTTGTTTCTTCCAAGCTGGCGCAGCATATATGGCAGATGAAGAATGTTGTTGTGTACAGATGATCTGGAGCTGTCAGAGTGCGTAGTTCGCCGGTAGACACGCTCGCATGTAGGAGTAGATGCAGAGATCATTAAGAATGCAAACAACAGCTGGGGTCCTAGGCTCGAAACACATAACCAAGCTGATGTAGGAGTAAGCCGGTGCAGTGTCTGCGAGCCTCCAAACCAACCTTCATGTTAATGAGCAATGATGATAAAGCTAGCTAGGTAGCTGCCTAACTGCACTGAATCAACATCAATCTTGTTGCGTTCACTCACTCACTAGCGCCATGTTCAGATTGGATGGGCAGTTAATTGACCCTTTTGCGAGAGTTGAACCCAAGTACTATGCGTACCCGTGAAGCATGTATACTCGGCAGAGCATCCAGGTCCTACAATTTAATGGCGTCGTAGCAGGCTACACTACCCTGTCGTGCATGCCAAATGAATGCCCCAGCACCAGCAGTGGCTGCCTGCACACGCACGCCTTTCGGTTTAAGTCTCTTCTTCTTCGCATGTGCCGGCCGCCAACTAGTAGTACTAATCTCCGTACTGGCACACACTACACACTAGGTATAGTCTTCATTGATTCGTCTGTCTCGCGTTCATTCGTGCCGGTGCGTGCGTGGCTGACTGCTTCGGCCTCTCTCGATCGCTTTCTGGACAGGTGGATGGATGGCTTCAGGTTACTGTTCCTACACAAGGTGGTCATTCATTATGCCTGGGTGATGGGCCGGCACCGGTGCGTGCGCGGGTGCGGGTGCGGGTGCGGAGCATCAAATCTGGCGGCTGGATCGAGCTTCATGTGGAGAGAAGGGCTAGCTGCATCCTGCATGCGGTATGGTTTGTGACTGCGACGTCCGTCGTCCTTGCCTCTGGAGAAAAGAGGAGGAGAGGCGACGGCCAAGACAGAGTCCACGAGTGCGTGCTGCGGGCTTGCAGCGGCCGGTTGCTGTCCGGGCGGCTGACTCCGACCGCCCGCCCGCCGCGCCGCGGATCCAGGAGAAATTAACCAAACATGGACATGACCTGATTTACCGGCCGCCCTAATTAAACTGTTCGGACGTACTGCCTCTGTCATATAATGTAAGACGTTTTTCATCACTACACTAATGTCAAAAAAGTCTTATATTATGAGACGAAGGGATACCTCATCTTCTTTCTGTTTTTTTTTTTTGAGGGAGTGAGGTTCTGTGTGTTTCTTGTGTGCTCCTCAAGTCAAATTTTCATGTTTTTGTGTACTCCTCAAGTCACATTTTTATGGCTTCATCAAAGCCCGCCTTGGGACCGGTCGGCAGCAGCACGCATCACATCATTCACATGGGCACCATTGCATTGCTGGTGATCAATGCGCGCAAGGGAGTACTGCTGCTACTAGCATCGACCATAGTTGGCGGGTAGAGAGGTCCTCGAGCGATTCAGTTCAGCTGTTCACCTGCTCGCTGCTGCTGCTAATGGCGTGGCTGTGACGCGGGCCTCGTACGCTAGACCGAGTCCTCGCGCGGGCGACGTGATCAGTTCGCGACTCCGACATGGGCTTCAACTGTTTAGCTTCACAGATGTCCGGGAGAGAGTGTCTACGGCCACCACGCCGTCAATTTCTAATCAAGGACTTTGTTAACTGTCACAAAATGACGACGTTTGCTTTCTCCGACGATGCCGTCAGTAGCTTCATATCTGTCTGAAAGAGTAGATCATCTAGTGCTGTACTCCTCCTACTAGATCGCACCGTCAATTTTGTAATTAAGGACTTCGCTGTTGCTACCGACCTGCAAATCGGCATTCACAGGACGGCCTTACTTTGTCTCTCTCTTAATGACGATGGAGGTCTAATGGTAGCGCCGTGGCAGAAGACCTCTGGGCGCAGCAGCAGCTTGTGTCGTTTCACGGATCTGTATCTTGGCATATCTCTATCCCGTATCTGCCTTGTGACCCATCCCCTCTAAATTCTGACAAATACTCCTACCTTCCTGTATGGAGATGAGCCCTGTTTTTAAAAGGTGTTGGGTTGATGCTAGTCATTGTCTCGACCTTCTACCATATTATCAGCGACCTGGGCCTCGCTGGGCCTCATGCACTACCCAGCCCACGAAGGAGCCGTACTACATATACAGGGGAGACCTCCACAAGCAATTTGGCTTGGACCGGAACGGACCGGCGGCTTCAGCCGAGACTCTCTCTCTCTCTCGTCAGGATAGCTCCTGTTCATCGTCTCCTTCCTCTGATCCCCTTCTTCCTGATAATCCTCTTTAATTCATGATTGTAATTGATGAATCAGTGTTGGATCGAGAGGGGTAGTAGTTTGATCCTCACAATTGGCATCAGAGCCGTTCGATTCTGCAACAAAAACTCCACCCAAAAATTTTCCCAATCAAATGCATGGACCCACGACGGCGCGTGGAGCTCCTGGCGAGCTTCCGCCGGAAGGTTTGGCGACATATGAGGTGCTCAGGTCCCAGCTAGCCCGTGATGTGCACCGGTGCTTCGTTGAGTCCAAGGCGAGGCTAGAGAAGGGCGTGGAGGCGCTGTTCGTCGACCCTCGCCGAAAATGCAGTCGAGTTCCCGGCCGCGACGACGCTGAGTGCGCCAAGGAAATCATGGACGCCACTGCGACCGAGCCTGCTCTGTCTACGCCAGCTGGGAGCCATGTCTTCCCCGACACCAATCACGGCCCCGACCTGGTGTCTTCGCCTTCGTCAATGACGACAACGGCCAGGCCTCAGCACGTCTCGAGAAGCGGCATCACCACCGACGGGTCCCATGAGTCGGAGGTTGCTGCATCCTCCTTCAACCCCGCTCTAGCGGCAGCGGCCACGAGCATCTCCGTGTCGAGCGCGGTTGTCATCGCCCCCGCATCAGGCGGCGTTCCCTCCCTCATCGCGTTGGTCAACACCCGCTTGACGAGCCCAGGAGGAGACACCGGTGTGGCACCAGACGCCAACCCTCTGGTGTCCATAGGTCCCAATGGCGTGCCTGCGTCCACCATGCAGAGCGAGGCGGAACATGTGCTTGAGACGCGCATCACCTGTTCGACGCTAGGCCTCTACCCCATCGCCAACGCCATCCAGGTCAACAAGGTGCCCCTACCCGAGCTCGCCGTATCCCCAGTACGATCTGCGGCCTTCTCCTCTTCCACCTCCATCGCAGCAGTGTCTGCCTCAGATGTTTCAAACCTCTCTCTAGCTACGCCCACCATGTATTCGAGCGAGTGCCCAGAAGAAGAAAACAGTGCAACAAGGACCACGCCCACTCCTACAGCAGCACCATTGGCATCCTCGACCAGTGTTGTTACTGCTACGTGTGAGGTGGGCATGGAGGTCATTTCCATGGCTCTAATGGGTGTATCCATTTTGGCTCCTGCACCCACAGAGCTTAGAGCATCTCCAGCCGTTGGCCCCCCAGGGGGCGCGTAAAATCGTCGCCTCGGGGAGAGCCGGCGTAAAAAAAAACGGCCTGGGGGCGAGTTGGTTCCCAGTCGCCGCCCCCACGGCCGCCCCCGGGCGGCGTCTAGTTTTTTTTTAAAAAAAACTCATCCGGCGAAGTTCGCACAAACTCGGCTAAAATTCGGCAAACTTGACATATTAGACATGTTCGCAGTCTTACATAGCAAATTTATATAAAAAAAAATCCTAACTAAGGGGCGAAGAAGTCGTTGAACTCGGAGTAGTCGCCGTTGTCGCCGCCATCCTCGCCGACGTCGTCGTTGGCCTTCTCCTCCTTGACGCGGCCGCCCCTGCTGGACCCCTGGCCGACGTCGCCAAGGCGAACCGGTGGCCGTGGCGGCGCGTCGTCGTCGTTGCTGTCCTCCAGGACGATGACGCCTCCTTCGTCGCGGCCCCGACAGCGCTGCTCGAAGCGCTGCAGGGCCGCGCGCTGACGCTCCATCTCCATTTTGAGGTAGTCCTGGCGCGCCCATTTCAGGGCCGCCTCATCATCGAGCTCCACGCCGTGCTTCTGTTGGGGAACGTAGTAATTTCAAAAACATTTCCTACGCACACGCAAGATCATGGTGATGGCATAGCAACGAGAGGGGAGAGTGTTGTCCACGTACCCTCGTAGACCGTAAGCGGAAGCGTTATGATAACGCGGTTGATGTAGTCATACGTCTTCACGATCCGACCGATCCAAGTACCGAACGTACGGCACCTCCGAGTTCAGCACACGTTCAGCTCGATGACGATCCCCGGGCTCCGATCCAGCAAAGCTTCGGGGATGAGTTCCGTCAGCACGACGGCGTGGTGACGATGATGACGCTCTACCGGCGCAAGGCTTCGCCTAAACTCCACGACGATATGACCGAGGTGGAATATGGTGGGGGGGGGGGCACCGCACACGGCTAAGGAACGATCCGTAGATCAACTTCTGTGTTCTGGGGTGCCCCCCTGCCCCCGTATATAAAGGAGCAAGGGAGGGGGTGGCCGGCCTAGGAGGAGGCGCACCAAGGAGGAGTCCTACTCCCACCGGGAGTAGGATTCCCCCCCTTCCAAGTAGTAGGAGTAGGAGTCAAGGAAAGGGGGAAGAGAAGAGAAGGAAGGAGGGGGCGCAGCCCCTCCCCCTAGTCCAATTCGGACTAGGCCTTGGGGGGGCGCCCAACCTCTCCTCTCTCTTTCCCCTAAAGCCCAAAAAGGCCCATATACTCCCCGGCGAATTCCCGTAACTCTCCGGTACTCCGAAAAATACCCGAATCACTCGGAACCTTTCCGAACTCCGAATATAGTCGTCCAATATATCGATCTTTACGTCTCGACCATTTCGAGACTCCTCGTCATGTCCCCGATCTCATCCGGGACTCCGAACTCCTTCGGTACATCAAAACTCATAAACTCATAATATAACTGTCATCGAAACCTTAAGCGTGCGGACCCT
The DNA here is from genome assembly GCF_002162155.2 of Triticum dicoccoides. Lineage (NCBI taxonomy): Eukaryota > Viridiplantae > Streptophyta > Magnoliopsida > Poales > Poaceae > Triticum > Triticum dicoccoides. Next base: position 62,919,583 of record NC_041381.1, read on the forward strand.
ACGGGTTCGAGAACTATGTAGACATGACCTAGAACTATTCTTGGTCAATAACCAATAGCGGAACCTGGATGCTCATATTGGCTCCTACATATTCTACGAAGATCTTTATCGGTCAAACCGCATAACAACATACATTGTTCCCTTTGTCATCGGTATGTTACTTGCCCGAGATTCGATCGTCGGTATCCAATACCTAGTTCAATCTCGTTACTGGCAAGTCTATTTACTCGTTACGTAATGCATAATTCCGTAACTAACTCATTAGCTACATTGCTTGCAAGGCTTATAGTGATGTGCATTACCGAGAGGGCCCAGAGATACCTCTCCGACAATCGGAGTGACAAAACCTAATCTCGAAATACGCCAACCCAACATGTACCTTTGGAGACACCTGTAGTACTCCTTTATAATCACCCAGTTACGTTGTGACGTTTGGTAGCACCCAAAGTGTTCCTCCGGTAAACGGGAGTTGCATAATCTCATAGTTACAAGAACATGTATAAGTCATGAAGAAAACAATAGCAACATACTAAACGATCAAGTGCTAGGCTAACGGAATGGGTCATGTCAATCACAACATTCTCCTAATGATGTGATCCCATTAATCAAATGATAACACATGTCTATGGTTAGGAAACATAACCATCTTTGATTAATGAGCTAGTCAAGTAGAGGCATACTAGTGACTATATGTTTGTCTATGTATTCACACATGTATCATGTTTCCGGTTAATACAATTCTAGCATGAATAATAAACATTTATCATGAAATAAGGAAATAAATAATAACTTTATTATTGCCTCTAGGGCATATTTCCTTCAGTCTCCCACTTGCACTAGAGTCAATAATCTAGTTCACATCGCTATGTGATTTAACACCAATATTCACATCTGCATGTGATTAATACCCATAGTTCACATCATCATGTGATCAACACCCAAAGGGTTTACTAGAGTCAATAATCTAGTTCACATCGCTATGTGATTAACACCCAAAAGAGTACTAAGGTATGATCATGTTTTGCTCGTGAGAGAAGCTTAGTCAACGGGTCTGTCATATTCAGAGCCGTATGTATTTCGCAAATATTCTATGTCCATAATGCTCTGCACGGAGCTACTCTAACTAATTGCTCCCACTTTCAATATGTATCCAGATTGAGACTTAGAGTCATCTGGATTGGTGTAAAAGCTTGCATCATTGTAACTTTAACGACGGGCTCTTTTATCACCTCCATAATCGAGAAACATCTCCTTAGTCCTCACTAAGGATATTCTTGACCCATGTCCAGTGATCTACCTATTAGATCAAAATTGTATTCCTTTGCCAAACACAGAGCAAGGTATACAATAGGTCTGGTTCACAACATAGCATACTTTATAGAACCTATGACTGAGGCATAGGGAATGACTTTTTATTCTCTTTCTATTTTCTGCAATGGTCGGGTCTTGAGTCTTACTCAACTTTACACCTTGTAACACAGGCAAGAACTCCTTCTTTGGCTGTTCCATTTTGAACTATTTCAAAAATTTATCAAGGTATGTACTCATTGAAAAATCTTATCAAGCGTCTTGATCTATCTATATAGATCTTGATGCTCAATGTGTAAGCAGGTTCACCGAGGTCTTGCTTTGAAAAACTCTTATTCAAGTATCCTTTCATGCTATCCAGAATTTCCATATCATTTCCAATTAACAATATGTCATCCACATACAATATTAGAAATGCTACAGAGCTCCCACTCACTTTCTTGTAAATACAGGCTTCTTCAAAAGTCTGTATAAAACCATATGCTTTGATCAACTCATCAAAGCATATATTCCAACTCCGAGATGCTTGCACCAGTCCATAGATGGATCGCTGGAGCTTGCACAATTTGTTAGCACCTTTAGGATTGACAAAATCTTCTGGTTGCATCATATACAACTCTTCTTTAAGAAAACCATTAAGGAATGCAGTTTTGTTTATCCATTTGCCAGATTTCATAAAATGCGGCAATTGCTAACATGATTCAGACAGACTTAAGCATAGATACGAGTGAAAAACTCTCATCGTAGTCAACACCTTGAACTTGTCAAAAACCTTTTGCGACAATTCTAGCTTTGTAGATAGTAACACTATCAGCGTCCGTCTTCCTCTTGAAGATCCATTTAATCTCAATGTCTCGCCGATCATTGGGCAAGTCAATCAAAGTCCATACTTTGTTTTCATACATGGATCTTATCTCAGATCTCATGGCCTCAAGCCATTTTGCGGAATCTGGGCTCACCATCGCTTCTTCATAGTTCGTAGGTTCGTCATGGTCTAGTAACATAACTTTCAGAACAGGATTACCGTACCACTCTGGTGCGGATCTTACTCTATAAGACCTACGAGATTCTGTAGTAACTTAATCTGAAGTTTCATGATCATCATCATTAACTTCCTCACTAATTGGTGTAGTAGTCACGGGAACAGATTTCTGTGATGAACTACTTTCAAATGAGGGAGCAGGTATAGTTACCTCATCAAGTTCTACTTTCCTCCCACTCACTTCTTTCGAGAGAAACTCCTTCTCTAGAAAGGATCCATTCTTAGCAACGAATGTTTTGCCTTTGGATTTGTGATAGAAGGAGTACCCAATAGTTTCCTTTGGGTATTCTATGAAGACGCACTTCTCCAATTTGGGTTCGAGCTTATCAGGTTGAAAACCTTTTTCATATAAGCATCGCAACTCCAAACTTTAAGAAACGACAGCTTAGGTTTACTGCTAAACCATAGTTCATACGGTCTCGTCTCAACGGATTTAGATGGTGCCCTTTTAAACGTGAATGCAGCTGTCTCTAATGCATAACCCCAAAACGATAGTGGTAAACTGATAAGAGACATCATAGATCGCACCATATCTAGTAAAGTACGATTACGACGTTCGGACACACCATAACGTTGTGGTGTTCCAGGTGGCGTGAGCTGTGAAACTATTCCACATTGTTTTAATTTAAGACCAAACTTGTAACTCAAATATTCGTCTCCGCGATCAGATCGCAGAAACTTTATTTTCTTGTTATGATGATTTTTCCACTTCATTCTGAAATTCTTTGAACCTTTCAACTATTTCAGACTTATGTTTCATCAAGTAGATATACCCATATCTGCTCAAATCATCTTGTGAAGGTCAGAAAATAACGATACTTGCCACGAGCATCAACACTCATTGGATCGCATACATCAGTATGTATTATTTTCAATAAGTCAGTAGCTTGTTTCATTGTTCCGGAGAACGGAGTTTTAAGTCATCTTGCCCAAAAGGCACGGTTCGCAAGCATCAAATGATTCATAACCAAGTGATTCTGAAAATCCATCAGCATGGAGTTTCTTCATGCGCTTTACACCGATATGACCCAAACGGCAGTGCCACAAATAAGTTGCACTATCATTATTAACTTTGCATCTTTTGGCATCAATATTATGAATATGTGTATCACTATGATTGAGATCCAATAAACTATTTTCATTGGGTGTATGACCATCGAAGGTTTTATTCATGTAAACAGAACAACAATTATTCTCTGACTTTAAATGAATAACATTATTGCAATAAACATGATCAAATCATATTTATGCTCAACGCAAACGCCAAATAACATTTATTTAGGTTTAACACTAATCCCGAAAGTATAGGGAGTGTGCGATGATGATCATATCAATCTTGGAACCACTTCCAACACACATCGTTACTTCACCCTCAACTAGTCTCTGTTTATTCTGTAACTCCTGTTTCGAGTTACTAATTTTTAGCAACCGAACAAGTATCAAATACTCAGGGGCTACTATAAACACTAGTAAGGTACACATCAATAACCTGTATATCAAATATACCCTTGTTCATTTTGCCATCCTTCTTATCCACCAAATATTCAGGGCATTTCTGCTTCCACTGACCATTTCCTTTGCAAGTATAATCACTCAGTTTAAGGCTTTGGTCCAGCTTTGGGCTTCTTCGCGGGAGTGACAACTTGCTTGCCATTCTGCTTGAAGTTCCCTTTCTTTCCCTTTGCCCTTTTCTTGAAACTAGTGGTCTTGTCAATCATCAACACTTGATGCTCTTTCTTGATTTCTACCTTCATCGATTTCAGCATCACGAAGAGCTCGGGAATCGTTTTCGTCATCCCTTGCATTATAGTTCATCACGAAGTTCTACTAACTTGGTGGTGGTGACTAGAGAATTCTGTCAATCACTATCTTATCTGGAAGATTAACTCCCACATGATTCAAGCGATTGTAGTACCCAGACAATCTGAGCACATGCTCACTAGTTGAGCGATTCTCCTCCATCTTTTAGCTGTAGAACTTGTTGGAGACTTCATATCTCTCAACTCGGGTATTTGCTTGAAATATTAACTTCAACTCCTAGAACATCTCATATGGTCCATGACGTTCAAAACGTTATTGAAGTCCCGATTCTAAGCCATAAAGCATGGTGCACAAAACTATCAAGTAGTCATCATATTGAGCTAGCCAAACGTTCATAACGTCTGCATCTGCTCCTGCAATAGGTCTGTCACCTAGCGGTGCATTAGGACATAATTCTTCTGTGCAGCAATGAGGATAAACCTCAAATCACGGATCCAATCCGTATCATTGCTACTAACATCTTTCAATACAATTTTCTCTAGGAACATATTAAAATAAACATATGAAAGCAACAACGCAAGCTATTGATCTACAACATAATTTGCAAAATACTACCAGGACTAAGTTCATGATAAATTTAAGTTCAATTAATCATATTACTTAAGAACTCCCACTTAGACAGACATCTCTCTAGTCATCTAAGTGATTACGTGATCCAAATCAACTAAACCATGTCCGATCATCATGTGAGATGGAGTAGTTTCAATGGTGAACATCACTATATTGATCATATCTACTATATGATTCACGTTCGACCTTTCGGTCTTCATGTTCCGAGGCCATATCTGTATATGCTAGGCTCGTCAAGTTTAACCTGAGTATTCCGCGTGTGCAACTGTTTTGCACCCATTCTATTTGAACGTAGAGTCTATCACACCCGATCATCACGTGGTGTCTCAGCACGAAGAACTTTCGCAACGGTGCATACTCAGGGAGAACACTTCTTGATAATTAGTGAGAGATCATCTTATAATGCTACCGTCAAACAAAACAGAATAAGATGTATAACAGATAAACATCATATGCAATCAAAATATGTGACATGATATGGCCATGATCATCTTGCGCCTTTTGATCTCCATCTCCAAAGTACTGTCATGATCTCTATCGTTACCGGCACGACACCATGATCTCATCATCTTGATCTATATCAATGTGTCGTCACATGGTCGTCTCGCCAACTATTGCTCTTGCAACTATTGCTATCGCATAGCGATAAAGTAAAGCAATTATTTGGCATTTGCATCTTATACAACAAAGAGACAACCATAGGGTTTCTGCCAGTTGCCGATAACTTCAATAAAACATGATCATCTCATACAACAACTTATATCTCATCACGTCTTGACCATATCACATCACAACATGCCCTGCAAAAACAAGTTAGACGTCCTCTACTTTGTTGTTGCAAATTTTACGTGGCTGCTACGGGCTGAGCAAGAACCGTTCTTACCTACGCATCAAAACCACAACGATAGTTCGTCAAGTTAGTGCTGTTTTAACCTTCGCAAGGACCGGGCGTAGCCACACTCGGTTCAACTAAAGTTGGAGAAACTGACACCCGCCAGCCACCTGTGTGCAAAGCACGTCGGTAAAACCAGTCTCGCATAAGCGTACGCGTAATGTCGGTCCGGACCGCTTCATCCAACAATACCGCTGAACCAAAGTATGACATGCTGGTAAGCAGTATGACTTGTATCGCCCACAACTCACTTGTGTTCTACTCGTGCATATAACATCAACGCATAAAACCTAGCTCGGATGCCACTGTTGGGGAACGTAGTAATTTCAAAAAAAATTCCTACGCACACGCAAGATCATGGTGATGGCATAGCAACGAGAGGGGAGAGTGTTGTCCACGTACCCTCGTAGACCGTAAGCGGAAGCGTTATGATAACACGGTTGATGTAGTCGTACGTCTTCACGATCCGACCGATCCAAATACCGAACGTACGGCACCTCCGAGTTCAGCACACGTTTAGCTCGATGACGATCCCCGGGCTCCGATCCAGCAAAGCTTCGGGGATGAGTTCCGTCAGCACGACGGCGTGGTGACGATGATGACGCTCTACCGGCGCAGGGCTTCGCCTAAACTCCGCGACGATATGACCGAGGTGGAATATGGTGGAGGGGGGCACCGCACACGGCTAAGGAACGATCCGTAGATCAACTTCTGTGTTCTGGGGTGCCCCCCTGCCCCCGTATATAAAGGATCAAGGGAGGGGGTGGCCGGCCTAGAAGGAGGCGCACCAAGGAGGAGTCCTACTCCCACCGGGAGTAGTATTCCCCCCCTTCCAAGTAGTAGGAGTAGGAGTCAAGGAAAGGGGGAAGAGAAGAGAAGGAAGGAGGGGGCGCAGCCCCTCCCCCTAGTCCAATTCGGACTAGGCCTTGGGGGGGCGCCCAACCTCTCCTCTCTCTTTCCCCTAAAGCCCAATAAGGCCCATATACTCCCCGGCGAATTCCCGTAACTCTCCGGTACTCCGAAAAATACCCGAATCATTCGGAACCTTTCCGAACTTCGAATATAGTCGTCCAATATATCGATCTTTATGTCTCGACCATTTCGAGACTCCTCGTCATGTCCCCGATCTCATCCGGGACTCCGAACTCCTTCGGTACATCAAAACTCATAAACTCATAATATAACTGTCATCGAAACCTTAAGCGTGCGGACCTTACGGGTTCGAGAACTATGTAGACATGACCTAGAACTATTCTTGGTCAATAACCAATAGCGGAACCTGGATGCTCATATTGGCTCCTACATATTCTACGAAGATCTTTATCGGTCAAATCGCATAACAACATACGTTGTTCCCTTTGTCATCAGTATGTTACTTGCCCGAGATTCGATCGTCGGTATCCAATACCTAGTTCAATCTCGTTACTGGTAAGTCTCTTTACTCGTTACGTAATGCATCATTCCGTAACTAACTCATTAGCTACATTGCTTGCAAGGCTTATAGTGATGTGCATTACCGAGAGGGCCCAGAGATACCTCTCCGACAATCGGAGTGACAAAACCTAATCTCGAAATACGCCAACCCAATATGTACCTTTGGAGACACCTGTAGTACTCCTTTATAATCACCCAGTTACGTTGTGACGTTTGGTAGCACCCAAAGTGTTCCTCCGATAAACGGGAGTTGCATAATCTCATAGTTACAGGAACATGTATAAGTCATGAAGAAAGCAATAGCAACATACTAAACGATCAAGTGCTAGGCTAACGGAATGGGTCATGTCAATCACATCATTCTCCTAATGATGTGATCCCATTAATCAAATGACAACACATGTCTATGGTTAGGAAACATAACCATCTTTGATTAATGAGCTAGTCAAGTAGAGGCATACTAGTGACTATATGTTTGTCTATGTATTCACACATGTATCATGTTTCCGGTTAATACAATTCTAGCATGAATAATAAACATTTATCATGAAATAAGGAAATAAATAATAACTTTATTATTGCCTCTAGGGCATATTTCCTTCAGCTTCGTCTTCACAGCGGGAAGCCCCGGCTCCGTCTTTGGCTTGACGAAGCGCGGAGGAGCCGACGAGGACGCGCGCCTGCCGCCCTTGTTTATGACGATGCCGGCGCTGCGAGTGCACGGCCGATCGGCGTCTCTGCTGCGGGCTTGGCCTTGACGCCGAGCAACGCCGAAGAGTCGGAGGAGTGGGAAGAAGAGCACGAGGAGGAGTGCAAGGAGGAAGACGAGGAGGAGCCGGACCTCCTGGGCATCCATTGCCCGGTGCGCCGGCGGGGGGCGGCCGCCTTGGGAGGGTAGGTCAGCGGCGGTTTGTTGTCGCCCTCGAGGTACGCCAACACGCCGTCGGGTGTGCGGCCAGGGGCGCCCCACCACACGCGGCGGCCCTCGCTGTTCTTCACGCCGCCCACCACCGGCGCCTCGTTGGTGGACGCCAGCCTCCACTCCTAGCGTCGCTCGAAGTACGCCGCCCATGCCGCGTGGTTGTCGGCGGCGTACTGGGGGAGAGCGAGCTGCTCGTCGGTGAGGGAGGCGCGCACGCGGTCGATCTCGGCGGCGAAGTAGGCGGGGCGCACCTCGACGTCGGGCAATGGGGGAATGGGAACCACCCCCCTTTGCTGAGCCTCCACCCCGTCGGCCCGGCGCGCATGTCCGGCGGCGCCGGGATGTTGGCCTTGAAGAGGAGCCACGACTCCCACTCGTGGAGCGAGCGGCGGCCGAAGCCGTTTGCCGCCGCCGCGTCGCCGGGGAAACGCTCGGCCATCGGGTGCCGGAGTGAGGGAGAGGGCGGGAAGAAGCGCCGGCGGCAGCGCAAGGGAGAGGGAGAACTCGGCGGCTAGGGATGGTCTGGTCAGAGGCGAGGGAGGCTACCGGCTTATATAGCCGCGCCGCGCCGCCCGTGTGTACGCGTGGTGGGAGGAGAGGCGTCGACGCGCCGCCCCGTGACGCGCCACCCGTGAGGAATCAATGGCAAGGCTGACCGGCGGCGGCAGCGCGGCAGCCTTGGCATTGATTCCCGCAGGAACCGAGGCGATGAGGGCGACGAAGCATTCATCTCGCTGACTCGGCGGGCCCGTGCCTTTTTCGCGCCAAAACACTTGCCCCGGCGCTCCCGGGCGCTCCCCAGCGTGCCAGGTTCGGTCTGGGTCCGCTGGCGCTGATTTCGGCCCATGCCGGCGAAAAAGGGGCTCCTGGGAGCGTGACTGGGCCGTTTTTTCGGCGCCGGCGCAAAAAAAAATCGCCTGCGGAGGCCGTTCTGGGGACGCAGCTGGAGATGCTCTTACAACCACCAAAATGCTGCATCCCTTGCTGGATATCGCGCTTGGCAAGCTAGCTCCTGCCAAATGTTCGACTGAATGCTCTGAAGTCGGCACCCACACCATGATGCTTGGTGATGCCCACTCCTCTGCACAATCTTTTGCCTTGTCTGTTTCCAACGCTCAACTGGATTCGGCACACAAGTTGTTCAATGAAAGGCCCTGGCATGCTGATATTGACAATGATTCTAAGCTCACCAAGGTTGTGTCACGTGGGAATGTTCCAGTTGCAGCTATTACTACTTTCAACACCAACTCTAGTGATCTTATACAAGAGCTACGACCACTGCCGTGGCCGTCGTTTGTGCATAACCAGAAAGAAGGTCAGCTCAATGATGATTCCTCACTCGAAGCTTTGTTGGGGTAGCTGCATTACTGAAACTCTGCTAGGGAATACTAGAGGTTTTTGTTCCTGTGCATGGATATATTTTGTTCAGAACAAGGGCATAATAGGAGTGCATTCAGAGAAGCCTTGGTTGCCACTCCAAGGTATGTACAGATTGCATTATTTCGGGAAGCCACATGAGGTTGTTTGTTTCTTTCATATCAGTCTTCATTCTCATGCAACTAGCCCTGGTACTGACCGTTCTACACAAGCTCCGGCTAAGATGACGTCTTTATTTTGTGAGCTACCTGCAATTGGAAATTTGGAACAGTGTTTTATGTATGTGCGTGTTGCAAGGAAACTAGTTGAGGTAAACAGTTTACATTCTCCTGGACTTCAGTTATCTATGCTATCTGAAATTGGAGTACCACTGAATCAGTTTTGTCAATGCCAACCCATTGGAAGTTCGCTGGCTAAAGTGTTTTACATGTTGCTGATTACTCTGGAACACAAATTATCCTTGATCAAACTCTTGCCAACATTATGGCCTTCTGAAACTTCACACTTCATGTTTCTAGCTCTCTCTGAACCTGGAGATATGGTTAGTGGTTTGCAGAATTTCATGTTCTTACCACAGTATGACACAAATAGTGCATGGTTTATCTCACCATGGGATCCAGGAGCTAAATTTCTGGGGCTAAATATTGTTGATACATTGACTAGATTCATGCAGTTTATGCGGATATTAGCGCTTAGGCAATTTTTGAGCAAGCGGGAGTTTAAGGAGAGTGGAGATTATATTATGCAATCAGCGGTTGAGGCTATGGAATTGCAATCAACCTGCTCTCAGTATACTAAAGCCATGGATTCCTTGGGAATGTTTCTCTCTGAAAGAATTTTTCAGCTTGCGACATTATATGTAGCGGTGTGGTACGTCAGTGGTAGACGAGCTTCTTCATCTGCAACTATTGTCCTTGACACATCGGAGCATTTTCCATAGATCATTGCTTGGTTGCCATGTGCTTCATCTCCGTATTCAGAGAACATATCTCCGAGCTACAGTACAGCAGAAGTTAATGGCCAAGAAAAGCGAACCTGTTACGATGAATGCAGCAGTACATTGCTTATTATGATAGCTACAGATTTGATGCACTGGAAGGATTGTTTGCTGCTCATTAATGTTCTATCCTTGGTGGCTGAGATACCTTTTGCACTGGAGTATGGTGAATTTCAAGCATCCCTACTAGCTAATTGTGTTGCTATCAGTTCGTTCTGCTTTGCCACAGTCAATGAGTTCGTACATGTTCCTGCAACTTATTATAATACTCTGTTCAGTCCAGAGGAGAAACTGTATCAGTGCATCATCGCAATGCTACCAATGCAATGGGATCCAGGTGATTGCTCTATTTCAGTTTGGCGATATGAAAATCTTACAGGTATAGATGATGTCTGCCCCGGGCATGGTATTGCTACGTTTCCGGTAACATGGGATCCGGGAGGTTCGACACAGTTTTGGTTTGAGGACACAGCTGAAGGTTGGGTTCAAGATGTTTTGCAAATTCAATGGGATCCCGGAGGCGCTATACAAAATCGACTTGGGGGTAAATCGAATCTTATGAGGGAGGGATTGTCAGCAACGTGGGCCTGGCTGGGCCTCATGCACTACCTAGCACATGAAGGAGCCGTACTACATATACAGGGGGAGGCCTCCACAAGCAATTTGGCTTGGACCGGAACAGACCGGCTGCTTCGGCTGAGACTCTCTCTCTCTCTCTTGCCAGGATAGCTCCTGTTCATCGTCTCCTTCCTCTGATCCCCTGATAATCCTCTGTAATTCATGGTTGTAATTGATGAATCAGTGGTGAACCAAGAGGGATAGTAGTTTGATCCTCACATTATCTCTGCTTGACCATGATTAATTTAAGGGTCCACATTTATCACAAGGAGCTTTCTTTTGGGCTGTTGACGGCACATGATTAGTAATCCCGAAGGTCATGTAGGTAGGAAAATTAAAAACTTGCATGTGCCCCAAACATTTGCCACTACTAGTTAAAATGTCTTCACTTATTTAAAGAAGGCTAACACACTTTGCTTGCTAACCGTACTGGTATACTGGCGCAAGTGCAGGTAGTACAAGCCAGTTGATCCATTCATGGCGCTGCCGGTGCATCCGGCCGTGTCCCGGGCCCGCGTGCATGCGCTCTGGCTCGCTCTCTTGACAGGCAGATCGGACGCCATTAATCTCACCTAAATTGCCACCAGCATCTACTGAGTACTGCTCCTGGAGAAGACGGATGGAGCTGGATGTTTTGGTTGCTCGGTCATACAGTACAGTTAGAGCAACTTCAACGCGCCGATCCAAATGAACGCTTTTGTACGTTTGGATCGGCCGGCCGGCCGGCGTCCGCCCTTTTTCATATTTGGGTCGGCAGTGCGCCCAACGCACTGACCCATTTCATGACCACGCGCGTATAAATCATGCCAGCGGCCATGTCATCGACCTGGTTTTGGCGCTCCATGGGGCTTAGCGCTGGTGCGCCCCTATGGGGCGATTTTTAGCCTCTCCTGAGAGGCCGCTCTAATCCCACCTTAATTGCCTCCAGCATCTACCGACTACTGCTCCTGGAGAAGACCGATGGAAGCGAGTGTTTTGGTTGCTCGGTCGTACTAGTACAGTACAGTTGCTCATGCGCCAGTAGCATCAGGGTTGGCTTCCGTTGCTGTTTTCGCGAGTGGACGCGTCCGCGAGCCTGACGCAGTGACGCTGCAGGGAGGGCCGAGTCCAATTCTGTCCGTGCCACTTGGCAACCTACCGCCAGCGACCGACTGGTCCGGCCGCCGCTCGCCGCGCCGTGGATCATGGAGAAGCGCCGGAATGATGGGAAAATGTTTTTTTTTTCGATTGGAGGAGACATGTTTTTTGTGGCGTTTCCTTTTTAGCGCCCGTTTGTGTGCGTTTCGCAAACTGGCGCCCACAGCGCTCCGTGCTGGGCCGGCCCATGCATGGCTGAGCTTTTTTTTCTATGTTTTTAGAACGCAGAAAAGTGATACAGCAAGTTGTGACTCGAACCTAAGACCTCACTCATTGCTACATGCTTCTATTGCCACCCCACCACACAGCTGATTCTGTAGATTTATGACCTTTCCTCTCATATATTCACTCTTTTTGTTTCCTTTTCCCTTTTCTATTTTCTGTTTTTCCCTTTTTTTACGACCAGGTTTCTCCTGCACCCACTTGCATTAGACGAACTCTTTTTGAAATTTGATGAACTTTTTCAAATTCGATGAACCTTATTTTCAAGTTTCATGAACTTTTTTTCAGAATCAATGAACTTTTTTTTCAAAATCGATGAACCTTTTTTTCAATTTTCATGAACTTTTTTTCAAAATCAACATTTTTTTTTTCAAAATCGATGAACTTGTTTTCAATTTCGATGAAAGTTTTTCAATCTTGATTAAATTTTTCAAAGTTGATGAACTTCTTTTGAACTCAACGAACTTTTTTCAAAATCAGTGAACTGTTTTTTCAAATTTGATGAACTTTTTTTATTCAAAATTGATGAACTTTTTTAAGTTTGTGATTTTTTTTCAAAATTGATGGACTTTTTCCAATTTTTTTGAACTTTTTTTGAAATTTCATGAACTTTATCCTAAATTTTGCGAACTTTTTTCAAATTCATGATTTTTTTTCAGTGTTTACGAACCTTTTCAATTTTATGAACTTTCTCTGAAATTCACGTTTTTTATATTGTCTATTCATTTTCTTTTTTCTTTTCATTTTATCATAAAATAATAAGCATAATAGGCTGGGTATATACTAAAGGTTATTTGTCGCAAAGTAAAAAGTGTAGGGAGGACACCGTAGTGGTTGTGTTCGAATGTTACTGCCCTGGCGGTCGGGGATCGAATCATTACTCTAATGCATTTTTTGCTATCTAATAACCTCGCTGTGCCTGGCTGCGTTTCCTGGGCCGGCCCATTTACAGTGTTCGCATTTTCGATTTTAGGAACCTTCTAATAGAGTTTCCTATGTCTCAAAAATACATCTATATCTATATCTGTACCAATATAAAAAGACCCAAAGAGGCAGATCCAACTGATCTCCGCCATCAATCTAAGTCAATTCAACGACCTAGACTGCTCCAATGGCGAGTGTTCAACGTGCAAATAATATGATACTAAATTTTGCACTAATCACAAAACACAGAAATAATAGCATACCTAATATCTGCGTACAATTAGTATATTGCCTAAATATTAACATGTGTTGCACGTGCGCATTTACTAGTTCTAATAGGGTTTCCTTGCCGGATTTTTTTTGGTTTGGGAGCCTTCTAGAACGTTCTCTGAACCGGTTTTTCTCTCCTTTTGGTTTTTGGTTTTCCTTTTTTATGTTTTCTACTTTATTTTCTCTTTTCTTTTCCTTTTCTTTTTTGTAATTTTTTATTTTTCAGGTTTTTTTTCGAAAAAAGTTCATGTTTCAAAAATTGTTCGTAACCTTAAAAAAATTGTTTCACTTTAACAGAACGTTCATTTTTTAAAATGGTCGTGTTTTCCAAATCTGTTCATAAATTAAAAAAACTTGCAATTAAAAAAAATGTTATGAGATTTGAAAAATGTTCCCTTTTTAAAAAAGTCCGTCTTTTCCCTTTTTTGGTTTTCTTTTTTAGTTTATCCCTTTCTATTCTCTTTTTTTCTTTTAAATAAACTATAATCCAAAAAATACCCTTTTCTAAAAATGTTCGGGTTTTGGCAATTTTGTTCGGATTTTAAAAGTATGTTCGCGATTACAAAATTTGTTCTCAAATTCAAAAACTCTTCACGGATTTAAAATTTGTTCCGAAATTTAAAAAAAGTTCAGATTATTGATAATGAGTTCGTAATTTTAAATTTATTTTATTTTTTCAAAACAATTCAAAAACTTGATAAAAATTGACCTGCTCGATAAATGTTTGACATTCATAAATTGTTCGCATTTTCAATTATTTTTCGCTTTTGTTCACTTGTTTCATAAAAACCTCGGTATTCCAAAAAAAAATCCACGTTTTTGGAAAAATGTTCAGGTCTTTGAAAAATTGTTCGCATTTTAGAAAAAAATCGAGAATCTCAAAATTGTTCAGAAAAAGTACACAAACTTTTGTTCTTGTTTTCTGATATGTTCACAAAATTTTCAAAATCTGTTTGGTATTTCAAATTTTGTTCACCTTTCCTTGAAATTATTTTCGTGTTTTCCAACATGTTTTTAATTTTCAAAAATCTATATGCTACACTACACGTACAGAAAATAACATTCGAGAGGGGATATCTCGCAGTAGTAAGTATTCCCTCCGTCCCATAATGTAAGATGTTTTTTAACACTACACTAGTGTTAAAAAACGTCTTACATTATGAGACGGAGGGTGTATTAAATATAATAGCGATGCATTATTGTTCACATGCAGCTACTTGGTCTGGTGGCTAGCCGCGCTTGTTCAGCAAAGCGACATTCACGGATTTGATTCCTGGCTGCCTTTGTTTAGGTTTTGCTATTTTTACCGATGTAGACCCTCCTCACGCTACCTCCCGGTGGGCTGGCCCAGCCGCACGCCCTTCTGTGGGTCACGTTGGTTATTCGCCGCAAAATGCGGCACATAGGATGTCCCTATTTTTGTAATCACACAAAAAACAAAGGAGTGCGAGTCCACATGTTTTCGATGGGTTTGGTTAGAGTTCGGGCCAAGCCCAGCCGACCGCGTAGGACGTCGACTGGGGCTAGCCCAGTAGGCTACCAACTTTCTTAATAAATAGTACGACGAATGTATATTTCGATCTTTTTTACAAATTTTAGGTGACTGGTTTAAAAATTAACTTTTCTGTTAAATATGCCGTAATTTTTTTTCTGTTAAATAATAAAAAATGTACCTTCAGATTTTAATAAAAAGTCAGTACGATTTTAAAATATATCACCCATTAAAAATGGTTTACTAAATGTGGTAGAAGTGCCCGCACATTCAAAAGTGTTCATCAAATTTTAAAAGAGTTGACACATTTTATAAAATGTACTCCCTCCGTCCACAAATACTTGTCGAAGAAATTGATGTATCTAGATGTATTTTATTTTTAAATACATACACTTTTATCCATTTCTCCGACAAGTATTTTCGGACGGAGGGAGTATATGCAAAGTGTTTACACATTTCAAATTAGGTTCATGCCATTGAAAAAAAAAGACATTCATGGAGATTTAAAAGTGTTCTTGAAAAGCGGAAGGGGTTCACTAAATCAAAGTCAGGCGAGATATTCTGATAGTACATAGTGGGTCACTCGTTGGCCAGTTTTAATTAAGGTGCACGAATGTTGCGCAAGTACACTGAGACACCAGTACTCGTGTCGTACGTAGTCGTATATTGCAGCTGTGGAGCACGTATGCAAAATGGGACATGAAGAGCAGTACTGTAGTAGTACTAGCAAGCATGCATACTGAACGAACGAATGAATGAGTGAATGAATGCGCCGGCAATAACACGCACGCCTTCTTCGCCCCCACAGCATGTGCTTGCTGCTGGTACTACTCCCAGCCAGTTGATCCATTCATGGCGCTGCCCTCTCGCTGGCTCTCTTGACAGGCAGATCGGACGCCATTAACTCATCTCCTTTCCTTGATTGCCACCAGCACCCACTGCCCCTGGAGAAGACAAGACAGTTGCTGTTGCTGGAAGCGAATCGTTTGATTAGCCGGTCTCCCTCGGCCTTGCTTGGTGCATGGTGCAAGCCTTACTCCGGGATCACGGATCCTCTGATTATGGAGGGTCTCTCCTTACGTGATGGTGTTTGTTTTGCTACTCTTCGAGGTTTCTCCCATGTGGTAATGAATGTAGACTGCTTGGAGTTGGTGATACTATGGAATTCTCGCCACAATTCTCGTTCTATTGTGGCATTCTTACTAGATGAGATAGGAGAGCTTAGTTCCTTATTTGATTCCTTTCATATTTGTCATGTTAGTAGATCAGCTAATCTGCCTGCGCACCTTTGTGCGAAATGTGCTTGTGCACTTGATGTAACAGATAGCTGGATAGCTGAAACTCCAAGCTTCTTGGTGACAAGCCTCTTGGCTGACTCATCCATGAATGCTTTTCCATGAATAAAGCATTCCAATTAGCCTGCAAAAAAAAAAAGATTAGCCGGTCGGCGCGGCAATGTGTGAACAGTGCGGTTGCTGTTGAATGTGTGGACGTGTGCATCGGCAGGCATCAGGGTTGGCGTCTACTGCTGTTTTTACCGGTGTACGCGCGCGAGTGTGACGCTGTGAAGGGAGGGCCGAGTCCAAACCTGCCTGCGCCACTCGGCAATGGCCGGCCCGGGACCGCCGAGCCGATGATCGTGGAGAATCAGGGGAGGATGACCTCGCGGACTTGGAATTGCTTCGCTCCACACGTGTGCCAATTATCAGGGCAAAGGAGGAGGACGATTTTTTTTTAAGGTGGGGCGAACTCTTGAGAATTTATTTTATGCGAAACCATAATATCAATCAACACTAACGATGCACATTAGCATTTTCATGTGATCCTCAATAGAATAACTAAATATAGTGAAAATGTAAACATATTTAA
Source organism: Triticum dicoccoides (assembly GCF_002162155.2). Classification (NCBI taxonomy): domain Eukaryota; kingdom Viridiplantae; phylum Streptophyta; class Magnoliopsida; order Poales; family Poaceae; genus Triticum; species Triticum dicoccoides. Next base: position 62,936,478 of record NC_041381.1, read on the forward strand.
ATAGAACAACAATCTAATACATACCGATAATGAAGCTTTAAATAGCGTCTAGAAGACCGAATACGTTCATACAATGCCTATATTTATGTTCCTACACTTATAAAATGTAAAAAAGGTAATAAGTGAGAAAAACAAAACCAAAGAAAAAGACGAAACTAAAACAAATAAAAAAGCAAATCTCTACATGAGCTGGCCCATACAGCGGGAGTAGCGAGCGTTATAGCAATCAAGAGAAAGAGGATGTTGCAGCTGTCAGAGATGTTGGCTAGGTCGAAATGTTCATGAATGTGGAGCTACGAGACTACAAACCATGACAGAAAGCAGGCCATTGGGGTAGGCAGAAACCCAAGTTTGATGCGTGTGTGTTGTGTGCGTTCATGCTTGCTCTCGAATGGGGGACTTTGGGTGTGCTGTGCGGCTTGCGTTTTATACAGGCGCTGGCTCGATCGAATCTTGCCGCCTTGGCCCAACTGCGTCTGCATCATGGCCCAACTGCCTCTTTATGCTAATGATTTTTCTAATCATGGTTGAGACCGAAATCACTAGTTAAGGAGTACTCGTTGCAAAGATTACTCCTATTTTCTCAGGTTGCGACAAGTGGCGCACTGCATATGCGCCACTTGTCGCAACCTGGAAATTTTTCTTTTTTTCGTAGATTTGTTTATTCAAAACGTTTTATCTCTTAAACCGTACGTCCAAATCTCGAACCGTTTTCACCGTTGGATTCCTCGCATCGAGATCTTCAAAACTAGATCACATGTTGATAGGTTTTGATGGACTTTTTTCTCATGAAAAAAACTGAACAAAAAAAACGGATGAAAAACCGAATCGGGAGCACGGGGTTTTTCCTTTTCGAGAGAGGCACGCCCGTGCCTCTCGCAGAATCACAACCGTGCCTCTCTCGGAAGCAAAACCGTGCCTCTCACGGAAGGAAAAATAGAAGAGAAAACGTGTTTTTTTCATTTCCGAGGAGGCACGTTCGTGTCTCTGACGAAAGCACAACCATGCCTCTCGCGGAAGCAAAACTATGCCTCTCGCGAAAGAAAAAAAATAAAAAACACGTTGTTTTCGTTTCCGAGAGGCATGGTCATGCCTCTTGTAAAAGCACAACCGTGCCTGTATGAAAAAAAAACAGAAAACACATTTTTTTTTATTTCCGATAGGCATGGCCGTGCCTCTCGCAAAAGCAGAACCATGACTCTCTGGAAAGCAAAACCGTGCCTCTATGAAGGGAAAAAACAGAAAACGCATTTTTTCGTTTTCGAGAGTCATGGTCATGACTCTCGTGAAAGCAAAATCGTGCCTCTCGCGGAAGCAAAACCGTGACTCTCGCAAAAAAAAAAGAAACACGTTTTTTCCCGCAAATATTTTTTTTCGAAAAAATCATTTTTTCCAAAAGATAAGAAAGACCGGTGGAAAACCCAAACATCGAAAAAACCCAAAAAAACATTTAAAAGGCCGAAAACGCGTGCAAAAAAATAAAAAAAAATCCGGAAGGAGCACCCAGAACGCGACATGTGGCAGGCGGCCGAGAGCGGGCCGAGTGACGCCGATCGTTGTGAGCCTTCCGAAGAAGCGCTCGTTAACTAGTTGCTTTCGGCTGTGACTTGTGCGTAGCAGCATATTTGTAAGGAAAAATCTGTAGCGATTCAAGGTATGGTGGCCGCCAGACCTTGCCCACTGTGGTCCTCCTTCGTTCCACACGTGTGCCATTTATCAGTATCCTTTCTAAGCATACAAATAGTAACACAAAAAGGTGCGGGAGACCACAGGATAAAGCTGCCGCACAAGATAAAGCTGCGGTTCACATGTTCTCGGTACGTTTGGACTTCGGATCAGCAGCTTGTGAACTTCACTTCATCGATCTCATGGGATCTTGCTTGCCGAGGAGCGAAGACACTACAAAATCCAGGTCCAGCCATCTTTGTTCACCGGTATGGTTCTACAACTTTCCTGGAACCAACTTTTTTGTGTTTCTTTATGAGGGTTTTCTTTTGGCTATAGTTTGGATATATATTTTCTTTTTCCTTCTTCCCCTTTTCTTTTCTCATATTATTCATTGCGATCATATTGTAAAATTTAAAACATTTTCAAAATTCATATGTATTTTGTATTTCCACTATATTTTATGAAATTCATGAACAATATTTAAATTAAGGAACATATTTAAGAATCCACGGACATTTTTTATACCTGGAAAATATTTCGGACATTTTTGAAATTCATGACAATTTCCAATCTGTTTTTCCAATTCCTGATTTTTTTAATTCATGATCTTTTACATCTGTGAACAGTATTTGAATTCATGATAATCTTTTCATCCACAAATGTTTTAAAAATTCGTGAACATTTTTTGAATCCATGATTCTTTTAAAACTAGTGAACATTTTTGAATATGTGATCATTTTTGAATCCGCAATCATTTTTGAAATTCATGAATATTTTTTGAATCCAGAAATTTGTGAATTCTGAACTTCAAACATTATTTCAATCCGTGAAACATTTTTTAGTCCACAATTTTTTTTCAAATTCATGATCAATTATTTAACCTATAATTTAGTTTTTTGAAATTCAAGAATTTTTTTGGATAAATAATTTTTTATGTTTTTTGAATATTTTTGAAACGTGAACATTTTTTGAACCCAGATGTTTTTTTGAATATATTAGCATTTTTAAAATTCATCATCATTTCGTAATCCACAAACATTTCAAATCTGTGAGCATTTTTTAAATGTATGTTTCATTTTTAAATTCGTAAATTATTTAATCCAGATTATTTTTAAATCTGCAAACATTTTAAAAATTCATGAATATTTTACTTTCGAAATTTGTGAACAGTTTGAATCCATGAACTTTTTTTAAATCCATGAAACTTTTTAAAATTCACGCTAATTTTTAATCCAATTTTTTTTTAAAATTAAGACAAAGAGTGAAAACTTGATTTTCTTAATTTTTTTTGAATCTGCAAACATTATTTAAATCAGCAAATATTTTATTTCATGAATAATATGTAAATTCAGGAATATATTTTTTAATCCGTGGACTTTCTGTGAAATCCAGAAAAAGTTCCAAAAATGTTTTGTATTCATGATCATTTTGAATCCACTTTTTTTGAAATATTCCTGGATATTTTTTGATACACGAATATGCTTTGAAGTGCGCAACATTATCTTAATCCATATTTTTAAAAAATTGTTAATATTTTTTTAAAATGTGATCATTTTTTAATCTGTATTTTTTTGCAATTACTGAAAGTTTTTGAACCCATGTTCATTTTTTAATCTAACTGCATTTTTTAAATTCGTGAAAAAATCCATAATTTTAAAAATAGTGAACACTTGTTCAATTCACGATCATTTTGGAATGTTAAAACATTTCAAAAATTTATGAACATTTTTTGAATCCATGACATCTTTTGATAGTTGTGAACATTTTTTGACCGTGAACATACTTTGATTCCATAAAGTTTTTTATGTATCGACGAACATTTTAATACTCAGAATCATTTTTTAACCTTGTTTATTTTGGAAATTCATGAAAGAAAATCCGAATCTATGATCTAAGCCTCATTATCAGTGGCATATTTTCTAATCTTTCTAGTCTCCAAGCGCAATGCATCCATCTGGATCTTGTGTAGATTGACGACATCGGCTACATGCAACTCCAATTTCATTTTCTCTTCTTCAATTTTCTCATTTGTTCTTTCTAATAATTGTTTTCTTTTTCAACTAAATTTAACCTCTTGACAAGAGGGTTGGTTGGAATTTCAGGTTCACATACCTCCTAGATAAAGACATCTATGTCAAGTTGGTCGGCATAATTGTCATAAACACTAAATGAAACAAATAGTTATAAAAGATAATATACCACATCTGAATCATAGACCAGACGAGAGCCGACGGGGGCGGATACCAAAACCCTGGCACTATATAATAACAAAGAATAATACAAATAAGAAAATTATACAAGTAGCTATATAAATCATACAAGTAAGAATTTTTTTTAAAGAAGAAGATAAGAACAAGAGGCTCACCACAGTGGTGCCGGCGACGAGATCGGCATGGGTGATCGACGATGGTGAGGACGGGGACGACACCCTACACATGTGCAAACTAAGAAGTTAATTTGAGCTCAGATTGTGCATCTAAATCAAATAAACTCACACATACACTCATCCACTATAACCCACAAACCACTCTACTTCTAGAGCATCTGAAATGAGTTAAACTAGCAATGAGAGATTAAAGGATGAAGTTGTTAACCTTTTTAGAACACTTGGATAGTTGGCGCATCGCCAAACCTAGACAAATCTTGGAGAAAATGAAGCTTTTGGAGGTCGAGCTTGGAGAGGAGAAAACTTAAATGGAGCTCGGGCATTTCATCGAACACCTCATGTGCATATATAGGCAAAAAACAGAGTAGCCCACACCTCCCACCCTTCCACGGCCAGAAAACTGATTGCGGGGGGGGGGGGGGGGGTGGATATATATAGGCAAAACTTTAGTCTTGGTTTGTGTCTAAAATCGGGACTAAAGGCCTACCCCTTTAGTCCCGGTTGGTGTCTGGAACCGGGACTAAAGGTCTGAGTTGAACCGGGACTAATGCCTGCCGAGGCCCGGCCGGCGTCCTAACCGCTTGAACTGGGACTGATACTCCCATTAGTCCCGGTTCGTAACACGACCTAGACTAATGTTCTGACCTAGACCTAGACCTAGCCTAGTCGATCAAAGAAGGCGATGAGGGTTACCTTGCGCACCGTCAGTTCCCTCTCTCTTCGTCGGCCGCTCCGGCGGCGGGAGGAAGGGGGAACCTCGGGTCTGACCGCTAGGTGGGTGTGTGGTAGGGTTAGGGTTGAGGGTGACGCTGCTGAGGCCATTGCGGTGGTGCTGCGTCGGAATAAGTTTCTCTGGGCTCCGTTCGCGGTCAGGAGAGGCTTTTGCCTTTGTCTAGGATCCAGCGGGGTGGGGGATCCCCGGATCTCATCGAGGTCGCGGGCTATGGTGGCTCGAGGTCCATTGGCACTGGCCGTTTGGGTCCTCAGATGGGCGATGGATGCAGGGAGACGAAGACCCGTCTTCTTCCTTGTCGGTATGATTTGCTGTTGCTGTTCTTCTCCTTCCTCTGTGCTGATGCTGGATGGAGATCCTGCTTTGCCCGGGCGGATGGCCCGGCCACGGTGTTGGACCGGTCGGATGACTCGAGTTCTCTTCCTTCCGGAAGGGACACTTTTCACGGTACTCAAAGCCAAAGATGGCGACGGCTGTTGTAGGTGTGTTGGATTGATGTACATGCCCTCTCAGCGCTGGTGTCAAGAAAGGAGGAAGCAGTGTGGCGGCAATTGTACCGTGGTCGAAGATGATGACCTGCTTGCGCATGGTTGCAGATCCTTCTGCTGCAGGGGTCTTCTCTCAAGATTCAGGGATGATGACACAGGGCTCCGGAGATCTTTTTGTGTTATGATTGTCTTAGGGTACTCTAGGTGTTCATGGTCCTTTGTGTTTGCATTTCAGTGTGCTTGTAAGGGTCAACTTCTTTGTACTGTTTCGTGATTTGAATGCAAAAAGTTCTAAAAAATGGCTCAGCAGGACGAGCTGCATGCTGTGACGTGCAGAGGACTGTTGGGGAACGTAGTAATTTCAAAAAATTTCCTACGCACACGCAAGATCATGGTGATGGCATAGCAACGAGAGGGGAGAGTGTTGTCCACGTGCCCTCGTAGACTGTAAGCGGAAGCGTTATGACAACGCGGTTGATGTAGTCGTACGTCTTCACGATTCGACCGATCCAAGCACCGAACGTACGACACCTCCGTGTTCAGCACACGTTCAGCTCGATGACGTTCCCCGGGCTCCAATCCAGCAAAGCGTCGGGGATGAGTTCCGTCAGCACGACGGCGTGGTGACGATGATGATGTTCTACCGGCGCAGGGCTTCGCCTAAACTCCGCGACGATATGACCGAGGTGGAATATGGTGGAGGGGGGCACCGCACACGGCTAAGGAACGATCCGTAGATCAACTTGTGTGTCCTAGGGTGCCCCCCCGCCCCCGTATATAAAGGAGCAAGGTGGGAGGCCGGCCGGCCCTTGTGGGCGCACCAAGGAGGAGTCCTCCTCCTAGTAGGAGTAGGACTCCCCCTTTCCTACTCCTATTAGGAGAGGGAAAGGAAGGGGGAGAGGGGGAAGGAAAGAGGAGGGCGCCGCCCCCCCTCCTAGTCCAATTCGGACCAGAGGGAGAGGGGGCACGCGGCCCA
>NC_041381.1:62943133-62949930 GCF_002162155.2 Triticum dicoccoides
CGGTTTTCTCCAAAATCACCCGGAACACTTCCGGTGTCCGAATATAGTCGTCCAATATATCAATCTTTATGTCTCGACCATTTCGAGACTCCTCGTCATGTCCGTGATCACATCCGGGACTCCGAACAAACTTCGGTACATCAAAACTTATAAACTCATAATAAAACTGTCATCGTAACGTTAAGCGTGCGAACCCTACGGGTTCGAGAACTATGTAGACATGACCTAGAACTATTCTCGGTCAATAACCAATAGTGGAACCTGGATGTTCATATTGGTTCCTACATATTCTACGAAAATCTTTATCGGTCAAACCGCATAACAACATATGTTGTTCCCTTTGTCATCAGTATGTTACTTGCCCGAGATTCGATCGTCGGTATCCAATACCTAGTTCAATCTCGTTACCGGCAAGTATCTTTACTCGTTCCGTAATACATCATTTCATAGCTAACTCATTAGTTCTAATGCTTGCAAGGCTTAAGTGTTGAGTATTACCGAGAGGGCCCAGAGATATCTCTCCGACAATCGGAGTGACAAAACCTAATCTCGGATTATGCCAACTCAACATGTACCTTTGGAGACACCTCTAGAGCACCTTTATAATCACCCAGTTACGTTGTGACGTTTGGTAGCACACAAAGTGTTCCTCCGGTAAACGGGAGTTGCACAATCTCATAGTTGTAGGAACTTTGTATAAGTCATGAAGAAAGCAATAGCAACATACTAAACGATCAAGTGCTAAGCTAACGGAATGGGTCAAGTCAATCACAACATTCTCCTAATGATGTGATCCCGTTAATCAAATGACAACTCTTTTGTCCATGGCTAGGAAACTTAACCATCTTTGATTCACGAGCTAGTCAAGTAGAGGCATACTAGTGACACTATGTTTGTCTATGTATTCACACATATATTATGTTTCCGGTTAATACAATTCTAGCATGAATAATAAACATTTATCATGAAATAAGGAAATAAATAATAACTTTATTATTGCCTCTAGGGCATATTTCCTCCAGTATCCCACTTGCACTAGAGTTAATAATCTAGTTCACATCACCATGTGATTCAACACCAATATTCACATCTGTATGTGATTAATACCCATAGTTCACATTGTCATGTGATCAGCGCCCAAAGGGTTTACTAGAGTCAATAATCTAGTTCACATGGCTATGTGATTAACACCCAAAGAGTACTAAGGTATGATCATGTTTTGCTCATGAGAGAAGTTTAGTCAACGGGTCTATCACATTCAGAGCCGTATGTATTTTGCAAATATTCTATGTCCACAATGCTCTGCACGGGGCTACTCGAGCTAATTGCTCCAGATTGAGACTTAGAGTCATCTGGATTGGTGTAAAAGCTTGCATCGTTGTAACCTTTTACGACTGGCTCTTTTATCACCTCCATAATCGAGAAACATCTCCTTAGTCCTCACTAAGGATATTCTTGATCGCTGTTCTAGTGATCTACTTTTAGATCAAAATTGTATTCCTTTGCCAAACTCAGAGCAAGGTATACAATAGGTCTAGTACACAACATAGCATACTTTGTAGAACCTATGACTGAGGCATAGGGAATGACTGTTCATTCTTTTCTATTTTCTGCCATGGTCGGGTTTTGAGTCTTACTCAACTTCACACCTTGCAACACAGGCAAGAACTCTTTCTTTGACTGTTCCATTTTGAACTACTTCAAAATCTTGTCAAGGTATGTACTCATTGAAAAATCTTATCAAGCGTCTTGATCTATCTCTATAGATCTTGATGCTCAATGATAAGCAGCTTCACCAAGGTCTTTCTTTGAAAAACTCCTTTCAAACACTCCTTTATGCTTTCCAGAAAAATTCTACATTATTTCCGATCAACAATATGTCATTCACATGTACTTATCAGAAATTCTGTAGTGCTCCCACTCACTTTCTTGTAAATACAGGCTTCACCGCAAGTCTGTATTAAAACTATATGCTCGATCAACTTATCAAAGCGTATATTCTAACTCCGAGATGCTTGCACCAGTCCATTGATGGATCGCTGGAGCTTGCACATTTCGTTAGCACCTTTCGAATCGACAAAACCTTCTGGTTGCATCATATACAACTCTTCTTTAAAAAATCCATTAAGGAATGCAGTTTTTACATCCATTTGCTAGATTTCATAAAATGTGGCAATTGCTAACATCATTCAGACAGACTTAAGCATAGATACGAGTGAAAAACTCTCATCGTAGTCAACACCTTGAACTTGTCGAAAACCTTTTGCGACAATTCTAGCTTTGTAGATAGTAACACTATCAGCGTCCGTCTTCCTCTTGAAGATCCATTTAATCTCAATGTCTCGCCGATCATTGGGCAAGTCAATCAAAGTCCATACTTTGTTTTCATACATGGATCTTATCTCAGAGCTCATGGCCTCAAGCCATTTTGCGGAATCTAGGCTCACCATCGCTTCTTCATAGTTCGTAGGTTCGTCATGGTCTAGTAACATAACTTCCAGAACAGGATTACCGTACCACTCTGGTGTGGATCTTACTCTGGAAGACCTACGAGGTTCTGTAGTAACTTAATCTGAAGTTTCATGATCATCATCATTAACTTCCTCACTAATTGGTGTAGTAGTCACAGGAACAGATTTCTGTGATGAACTACTTTCAAATAAGGGAGCAGGTACAGTTACCTCATCAAGTTCTACTTTCCTCCCACTCACTTCTTTCGAGAGAAACTCCTTCTCTAGAAAGGATCCATTCTTAGCAACGAATGTTTTGCCTTTGGATTTGTGATAGAAGGAGTACCCAACAGTTTCCTTTGGGTATTCTATGAAGACGCACTTCTCCGATTTGGGTTCGAGCTTATCAGGTTGAAACTTTTTCATATAAGCATCGCAACTCCAAACTTTAAGAAATGACAGCTTAGGTTTACTGCTAAACCATAGTTCATACGGTGTCGTCTCAACGGATTTAGATGGTGCCCTTTTAAACGTGAATGCAGCTGTCTCTAATGCACAACCCCAAAAAGATAGTGGTAAAACCGATAAGAGACATCATAGATCGCACCATATCCAATAAAGTGCAGTTACGACGTTTGGACACACCATAACGTTGTGGTGTTCCAGGTGGCGTGAGCTGTGAAACTATTCCACATTGTTTTAATTTAAGACCAAACTCGTAACTCAAATATTCATCTCCGCGATTAGATCGTAGAAACTTTATTTTCTTGTTACGATGACTTTTCCACTTCACTCTGAAATTCTTTGAACCTTTCAATTATTTCAGACTTATGTTTCATCAAGTAGATATACTCATATCTGCTCAATTCATCTTGTGAAGGTCAGAAAATAACGATACCCTCCACGAGCATCAATACTCATTGGACCGCATACATCGGTATGTATTGTTTCCAATAAGTCAGTAGCTCGTTCCATTGTTCCAGAGAACGGAGTTTTAGTCATCTTGCCCAAAAGGCATGGTTCGCAAGCATCAAATGATTCATAACCAAGTGATTCCGAAAATCCATCTTTATGGAGTTTCTTCATGCGCTTTACACCGATATGACCCAAACGGCAGTGCCACAAATAAGTTGCACTATCATTATCAACTTTGCATCTTTTGGCATCAATATTATGAATATGTGTATCACTACGATCGAGATCCAACAAACTATTTTCATTGGGTGTATGACCATCAAAGATTTTATTCATTTAAACAGAACAACAATTATTCTCTGATTTTAAATGAATAACCGTATTGCAATAAACATGATCAAATCATATTCATGCTCAACGCAAACGCCAAACAACATTTATTTAGGTTCAACACTAATCCCGAAAGTATATGGAGTGTGCGATGATGATCATATCAATCTTGGAACCACTTCCAACACTCATCGTCACTTCCCCTTCAACCAGTCTCTGTTTATATAACTCCTGTTTCGAGTCACTAATCTTAGCAACTGAACAAGTATCAAATAATCAGGGGCTACTATAAACACTAGTAAGGCACACATCAATAACCTGTATATCAAATATACCCTTGTTCACTTCGCCATCCTTCTTATCCACCAAATATTCAGGGCATTTCCGCTTCTAGTGACCATTTCCTTTGCAGTGCAAGCACTCAGTTTCAGGCTTTGGTCCAGCTGTGAGCTTCTTCGCGGGAGTGACAACTTGCTTGTCATTCTACTTGAAGTTCCCTTTCTATCCCTTTGCCCTTTTCTTGAAACTAGTGGTCTTGTCAATCATCAACACTTGATGCTCTTTCTTGATTTCTACCTTCATCGATTTCAACATCACAAAGAGCTCGTGAATCGTTTTCGTCATCCCTTGTATACTATAGTTCATCACAAAGTTCTACTAACTTAGTGATGGTGACTAGAGAACTCTGTCAATCACTATCTTATCTGGAAGATTAACTCCCACTTGATTCAAGCGATTGTAGTACCCAGACAATCTGAGCACATGCTCACTAGTTGAGCGATTCTCCTCCATCTTTTAGCAATAGAACTTGTTGGAGACTTCATAGCTCTCAACTCAGGTATTTGCTTGAAATATTAACTTCAATTCCTGGAACATCTCATATGGTCCATGACGTTCAAAACGTCTTTGAAGTCCCGATTCTAAGCCGTTAAGCATGGTGCACTAAACTATCAAGTAGTCATCATATTGAGCTAGCCAAACGTTCATAACGTCTGCATCTGCTCCTGCAATAGGTTTGTCACCTAGCGGTGCATCAAGGACATAATTCTTCTGCGCATCAATGAGGATAAACCTCAGATCACGGATCCAATCCGCATCATTGCTACTAACATTTTTCAACACAATTTTCTCTAGGAACATATCAAAATAAACATATGAAAGCAACAACGCAAGCTATTGATCTACAACATAATTTGCAAAATACTACCAGGACTAAGTTCATGATAAATTTAAGTTCTATTAATCATATTACTTAAGAACTCCCACTTAGAAAGACATCCCTCTAATCCTCTAAGTGATCACGTGATCCAAATCAACTAAACCATAACCGATCATCATGTGAAATGGAGTAACTTTCAATGGTGAACATCATTATGTTGATCATATCTACTATATGATTCACGCTCGACCTTTCGGTCTCCGTGTTTCGAGGCCATATCTGCATATGCTAGGCTCGTCAAGTTTAACCTGAGTATTCCGCGTGTGCAAAACTGGCTTGCACCCGTTGTAGATGGACGTAGAGCTTATCACACCCGAACATCACATGGTGTCTGGGCACGACGAACTTTGGCAACCGTCAAACAAAACAGAATAACATGTATAACAGATAAACATCATATGCAATCAAAATATGTGACATGATATGGCCATGATCATCTTGCGCCTTTGATCTCCATCTCCAAAGTACTGTCATGATCTCTATCGTCACCGGCACGACACCATGATCTTCATCATCTTGATCTATATCAATGTGTCGTCACATGGTTGTCTCGCCAACTATTGCTCTTGCAACTATTGCTATCGCATAGCGATAAAGTAAAGCAATTATTTGGCACTTGCATCTTATGCAACAAAGAGACAACCATAGAGCTTCTGCCAGTTGCCGATAACTTCAACAAAACATGATCATCTCATACAACAACTTATATCTCATCACGTCTTGACCATATCACATCACAACATGCCCTGCAAAAACAAGTTAGACGTCCTCTACTTTGTTGTTGCAAGTTTTACGTGGCTGCTATGGGCTGAGCAAGAACCGTTCTTACCTACGCATCAAAACCACAACGATAGTTCGTCAAGTTGGTGCTGTTTTAACCTTCTCAAGGACCGGGCGTAGCCACACTCGGTTCAACTAAAGTTGGAGAAACTGACACCCGCTAGTCACGTGTGTGCAAAGCACGGCGGTAAAACCAGTCTCGCGTAAGCGTATGCGTAATGTCGGTCCGGGCCGCTTCATCCAACAATACCGCCGAACCAAAGTATGACATGCTGGTAAGCAGTATGACTTGTATCGCCCACAACTCACTTGTGTTCTACTCGTGCATATAACATCAACGCATAAAACCTGGCTCGGATGCCACTGTTGGGGAACGTAGTAATTTCAAAAAATTTCCTACGCACACGCAAGATCATGGTGATGGCATAGCAACGAGAGGGGAGAGTGTTGTCCACGTACCCTCGTAGACCATAAGCGGAAGCGTTATGACAACGTGGTTGATGTAGTCGTACGTCTTCACGATTCGACCGATCCAAGCACCGAACGTACGGCACCTCCGTGTTCAGCACACGTTCAGCTCGATGACGTTCCCCAGGCTCCAATCCAACAAAGCTTCGGGGATGAGTTCCGTCAGCATGACAGCGTGGTGACGATGATGATGTTCTACCGGCGCAGGGTGTCACATCCTAGTTAGCCATGCATTAGAGTGTTGCATCATGTTTACTTTTTCATCAGAAAATTGAAATGAGGATCTGTGAAACCCTCAGAATCATTTTGAAAATGATCCAAATAAAAATTTCTCCAAAAGGGTCCAAGAAAATGCTCATGTTGCTCTCTGAAAATATTGGACAGAGATAAAAATCAAACCAATATTTTTAGTGGCTCATGGACATTTATTTTGGGCATTTGGAATTAATGCATAAATATTTGCTTTGGAAATATATTTCTATATATATTAATATATGTCCAAATATTATGCCAATTATAAAGGAGCTCTGGAATAATATATCTAGCCCCTGCAAAAATTGGCATAAGTTAAATAAATGATTTAATATATTATTTAAATCAAAACAAATGTCAGAAATTAGAAAACAGAAAAAAAA
>NC_041381.1:62950241-62961779 GCF_002162155.2 Triticum dicoccoides
GCTCTCTCTCACTCTCCCCCGGCTTCCCCCTCCTCTCCCTCGCTCTCTCTCCCACACGGCCGAACACCACCGTCGCCGCCGTTCGCCATAGCAGCCATCTCCGGCCACCCCTCGCTCCCCCGACTAGCTCAGGAGCTCCGCCACAACCTCCTCTTCCTCCCCACCGCTCCACGGGCCTCCGGAAGCCCTGCATCACCGCCACGTCGCCGTTCCCCTCTTCGGGCTCCGATCATCGTCGCCGTCGAATTCGTCGTCTCCAGCGCATCCCCGAGCCCGCTAACCACCTCTGCAGCTCCGCGGTGAGCCCCCGGATCGTTCCCCCTTCTCCCCTGGTCTCTCCCGACCTCTAGGCCCTAGCCCCACTTTGGCCGAGAGCTCCACGCCGCCGGCGATGTCGCCGTCGTGGCCACGGTCACCGTAGCACCCAACCGAGCACACTATCGTGCTCCACACCTCACTAGGATCACGCAGCACACACTAACGCCTCCCCAAACCCCCTGCAACATCGATCCCGACCGCACCCGAACTCCGGCGGCCGCAGCTGAGCTCGCCGCCGTCGACTCCGGCCACCCCAGGCCCAGCCACGGCCACCGTTCGACGCGCGGGAGCAAGAGCTTTCCAACGAGCCCAAGCACGGCCTCGCCCGTGCCTTGTAGCGCGATCCCGCGACGCGCCCCCGTCTCGGACCTCGCCGGCGTCACGTCGCCGGTGGGTTTGACCCACCTTGACCACGGCAGGACCCCCCTGAGTCCCTGACAGGTGGGCCCAGCCCTGTAGCTAATTAGGATTAGCGCTAACCACTGTTAGTTAACCCCTGACACTGACCAGTGGGCCCCAGCGCCACTAATTAGTAATTAGAATTAATTTAACCCTGTTTAACCCCCTGTCACTGACGTGTGGGCCCCACACGTCAGGTTTGACCTCAGCCAGCCGCAGTTGACCACTGACGTCATGATGACGTCATGCTGGCGCAATAACTATAATTTCTGGATTTAATTTAAATCAGGAAATTCCAGAATATTATTTAAACTTCAAAAATTCATAACTTTTATTCTGTAACTCCAAATTGGACAAATTATATATGAAAAATGATCAGAAAAATCCAATCTATCCATCTGTACTATTTTCATGCATGATCAAACAAGTTAAATTGATGTTTTAAGCAGAACAAGGAAAAGCACTTTAAAAGGCCATATTTGAATTTGAAATTTGAATCCTTGATTCAAATTTGTTCAAACCCTTCTGATTTTAGTTGCATTAGCCCAATACACTCATTTTGCCATGTCTCATGCATGCATCATATTGTTGCATACTGTTTGGTAATGTTTGTGTATCGGTGCTCTCTGCGGCAGGTTCTGTCTCCGAGGAGTACCGTGATTACCCTAACGAAGAACCGTATCAGTGCATCGAACCATCAGGCAAGCAACCAACCATTTGATCATATCGATACAATCCCATGTTCTCGCTCCTGCTCTCTTTTACTGCATTAAGACAACGCGTTTCAAACTGCTGTGTGCTACGGTAGTTGAACCCATTTCCTCTGCATGACCTGTCATTGCCACAGTAACTAGATGAAACCCACTAGCATGTGTAGGAGTTGTCTGAGCCATATGTATGTGTTGTTCCTACCTTGCTATGCCTGCTATGCTTAGAGTCGTGTCAGGTCTGGTTCATCGGGGTGATGGGCTAGAGTGAAATGATTATGTCGGTAATGAGAGTAGTGTGGTGAACACGATTTGGTAAAGGTATCGATGAGAGGCCATGTAGGAGTACATGGTGGGTTGTTTCATTGAAGCCGACCTTAAGCACTGAGATCTGTATGCGTGATTTAAGATACAGCTACTACCATGCATTGGGCCCTGAAATATGACCCCGCTCAACTTCTTATTCACCCTAGCTCTCTGTCCAGGAGTTGCAAGTAGTTTCTGGTGTTTGTAGCCTACTGGAGGCCGTGGAC
Organism: Triticum dicoccoides; assembly: GCF_002162155.2. Taxonomy (NCBI): domain Eukaryota; kingdom Viridiplantae; phylum Streptophyta; class Magnoliopsida; order Poales; family Poaceae; genus Triticum; species Triticum dicoccoides. The sequence continues at coordinate 62,952,199 of NC_041381.1, forward strand.
AGCGCTGACCGTAGGGGTGGGCTGTGATGCGGTAGGTACGTGGCCGGGTGTACCGAATACCCGTTAGGTATCTCGGGAACCCTGTTCACATCGTTCTGGGCCGTATGGGAAACCCCGGCCGGACTCCCTGCGGATGGAACCTGAATAGGCGATAAACCTGGACTAGAGGCTTAAGTGTTTAGGTAGGTCGTGGTCTACACCCACGTCGGCTTTCGCTTGAAGTCTGCCGAGCACATGTCGTGTGCAGACGCTAAGTGGTGAAAACATGTATGAAGAAGTACACCCCTGCAGGGTTATCATAATCTATTCGAATAGCCGCGTCCGCGGTAAAGGACTACTTGGTTGCCTATACAGTTCATAGACAAGTAAATGGAAACTGTTAAAAGCCTCAAGATAAGTGTGAGTGCCGAGGATGGCTCTTCCGTAGGAAGACGGAGGTGGATCCTCGGTAGTGTATTGAAGTGGTGAGTAGTGGACTCGTGTGCGCAAAACCATTTCAAGTTGGAGTATCGTAGGATAGTTTAGCCAAGAGTCAAAGCTGGCTTGCTGCAATAACTCCACCAACCCTTCTTGATAACATGCATGTATGTAGGATCTGATGTAAGTCTTGCTGAGTACCTTTGTACTCATGTTGCTATAATTTACATTTTTTACAGAAGACGCTGCAACCCCTTCTGATGGGTTCTTTGTAGACGTTGACATCAACGAGTAGGCTAAAGACCCAGGTGGTGACCCTGAGCTTGTGAAGGACCACGTAGTATAGTTAGGCTTTCCAAGCCTCTTTTATTTTACTAGTTGTCTGTACTCAGACAAGCTACTTCTGCTGCTGGTTTGTATGACTGTATGACTTGTATGTTGGGTCGTGAGACCCGTACCTTTGTGTATATTATGTATGGCTCCCTGAGCCTTAAATAAAGTACTTGTGTCGTAGAGTCATGTTGTGATGCTTCGTTGTATTTGCACATATCGAGCATATTGTGTGTATGATTGAAATGCTTGGTATGTGTGGGACCTGACTATCTAGTTGTTTATCTTTAGTAGCCTCTCTTAGCGGAGGCTGACAAGGTCACCTTTGCTGCATATCATCTTGAAGGCCCCGCCAGTCTATGGTGGGAGAATTATGGAGCTATGCGCCCAGCGGGCCATGTCACTACTTGGGCTGAATTCAGCGAGGCTTTCCGTGAACATCACATTCCGGAGGGTCTCATGGACCGTAAACGTGAAGAATTTTGCAGTTTCACCCAAGGCCGACTTTCTGTGGATGCTTACAGCAGGGAGTTTGGTAATCTCGCACGATATGCAACCGAGGAAGTGTCTACCGATGCCAAGAAGCAAGCAAGGTTCCGTAAGGGCCTTAGTCCTGAGCTTCGCCGTGACCTCCGTCTGCATGAGTGCACAACTTTTCAGAAACTTGTCAACAAAGCCATCAGTGCCGAAACTGGTCAGACTGACTATGACGCAACACGCAAGCATGGCCGTGACATGGGTTCCTCATCCGGTGCTGGTCCTCAGAAGCGCCGCGTGTGGGTACCCAACACCGCCCTGCCACCCAGGTTTACACCGAGGCCATCCTTCCAGGCGCCTCGCCCCGTTCAACAGTCTGCTCCAGCCAAGCCCTATGGGGGTCCAACTAACAATGCTCCTCCACGTACCAGTTCCGTGACTTGTTTCAAGTGTGGGGAATCTGGTCACTATATGCGTGAGTGTCCCCAGACCAACCCAAATCAATCTGCTAAAGCTGTTGGCCGTGGCAAGCCGACAGGAAAAATATTCCACGCCAAGCCGGTCACCGCTTCACGTGGCCAGGTCAACTGTATCTCTGCCGAAGAAGCTCAAGAGGATCCCAACGTCGTTCTCGGTACGCTTCTTGTCAATTGCCACCCGGCATCTGTTCTTTTCGATACAGGAGCCTCTCATTCTTTTATATCCGAAAGTTATGCTCGTTTGCATAACGTTGCATTCTGTGACATGCCATCCACTATGGAAATTTCTACCCCTGGTTCTAGATGGCAGACCTCTAGGGTAAGTTATGGAAATGAAATCCAAGTCGATAGACTTGTTTTCCTCGCGTCCTTGATAGCCCTTAAACCTTCAGATATCAATATCATTTTGGGTATGGACTGGATGTCAGCTCATCAAGCCAAAATCGATTGCTTCTCTAGGACTGTTCAACTCACTCACCCTTCGGGCAAGATAGTCAATGTCTTGACCCGAATAGCCAAGCGACAATTATATTCTCTTAACGCCAGCCCTTTGCCAGACCTTGAGGACGTTCCGGTAGTCCGTGACTTCCCGGATGTCTTTCCAGAGGAATTGCCAGGTGTTCCACCTGACAGGGATGTTGAGTTTGTAATAGACCTCATTCCAGGAACCGTTCCGATTGCTAGAAGACCTTATAAGATGGCACCCCTAGAACTAGCCGAACTTAAGAAACAACTCGATGAGTCCTTGAAAAAGGGTTTCATCCGACCTAGTTCATCTCCGTGGGCTTGCCCCGTCCTATTCGTCAAGAAGAAGGATGGTACGGACCGGATGGTTGTAGATTACCGACCTGTCAATTTGGTCACAATCAAGAACAAATATCCACTTCCCAGGATCAACGACCTGTACAATCAGCTCGCTGGATCCTCAGTCTTCTCCAAAATGGATTTGAGGTTGGGCTACCATCAAATCAAAATCAGAAACGGGGACATCCCTAAAACGGCCTTTGTTACTCGTTATGGCCAATACGAGTACACCGTCATGTCCTTCGGATTAACCAATGCTCCAGCCACCTTTTCTCGGTTAATGAACTCAATCTTCATGGAGTATTTGGATAAATTCGTCGTGGTTTACCTCGATGATATACTCATCTACTCCAAGAACGAGGAAGAACATGCCGAACATCTAAGGCTAGTGTTGCAGAAACTTCGAGAGCATCGCCTTTATGCCAAATTTTCTAAATGTGAATTCTGGTTGCCAGAAGTGACCTATCTGGGTCATGTAATATCTGGTAAAGGTATTACTGTTAACCCTGAGCAAGTTCAAGCCGTCCTTAATTGGACTCCACCTGAATCGGTCAAGCAAGTTCGGAGCTTTCTGGGCTTAGCGAGCTATTGTCGTCGCTTTGTCGAGAACTTCTCCAAGGTTGCTAAACCTCTAACCTAACTCCTCAAGAAAGATAAGAAGTTCGAATGGACTCCACAATGTGAGCACAGCTTTCAGGAACTGAAAAGACGCCTGACTTCTGCTCCCGTACTGGTACCGCCAGACTTCTCTAAGGACTTTGTTATCTACTGCGATGCCTCGCGACAAGGACTAGGTTGCATTCTCATGCAAGATCGACACGTAATTGCCTACGCTTCACGGCAATTGCACCCACATGAGGAGAATTATCCTACCCATGATCTAGAGCTTGCAGCCGTAGTCTATGCACTTAAGACCTGGCGACATTACCTCCTCGGTAATCGTTGCGAAATATTCACTGATCACCAAAGTCTGAAGTACATCTTCACCCAACCGGATTTGAATCTCAGGCAAAGACGTTGGGTCGAGTTGATCACAGATTTCGACTTAGGAATAACCTACACCCCAGGGAAAGCCAACGTCATGGCTGATGCGCTAAGTCGTAAATTTTATTGTAACAATCTGATGTTACAACAAAGTCAACCGCTTCTCCATGAGGAATTTCGGAAGCTTAACCTCCACATTGTTCCTCAAGGATTTCTTTCCACCTTGGTGGCGAAACCTACTCTTACGGATCAAATCATTGCTGCCCAGAAGCGAGATAAGGGAATAGCTAAGATCAAGGAGAACATTGCTAGCGGAGGTGCTAGTTGTTTCTCCACAAATGATCATGGTGTTGTGTACTTTGAGAACCGTCTAGTGGTTCCCAAGAACCAGCATCTACGGCAGTTGATCCTTAAGGAGGCTCATGAATCTCCTCTCACTATTCATCCCGGTGGTACTAAGATGTATCAGGACGTACGCCAGAGGTTCTGGTGGACTAGGATGAAGAGAGAAATTGCTCAGTATATTGCTAATTGCGACGTCTGTCGTCGTGTAAAAGCAGAGCATCAACGGCCTGCTGGCACCCTTCAACCCCTAGCTATTCCTGAATGGAAATGGGATAAAATTGGTATGGATTTCATTACCGGTTTTCCCAGGACTAAGAGAGGGAATAATGCTATCTTCGTTGTGGTCGATCGTCTTTCCAAAGTAGCCCATTTCTTACCTGTTCGTGAGAGTATAACCGCTAGTCAGCTGGCAGACTTATACATCTCCCGAATAGTGTCTCTCCATGGTGTTCCTTTGGAAATTAACTCGGATCGAGGAAGTCTTTTCACCTCTCGATTTTGGGAAAGTTTCCAAAATGCTATGGGAACCCGTCTCTCCTTTAGCACCGCCTTCCACCCTCAGTCGAGCGGTCAAGTGGAACGCGTCAACCAGATTCTAGAAGACATGCTTCGAGCCTCTGTTATCTCATTCGGAATGAATTGGGAGAAGTGCCTTCCATTTGCCGAATTCGCTTATAACAACAGCTATCAATCTAGCTTGGGTAAAGCCCCTTTTGAAGTTCTCTATGGACGACGGTGTCGAACACCCCTTAACTGGTCAGAGACCGGGGAAAGACAATTCTTTGGCCCGGATATGATTCAGGAAGCAGAAGAACAAGTTCGCATCGTTCGTGAAAAGTTGAAAACAGCCCAATCTCGTCAAAAGAGTCAATATGACCGAAAACATAAGGCTATGACTTTCGAGGTTGACGAGAAGGCTTATCTTCGGGTCACCCCTCTGAAGGGAACCCATCGTTTCGGTGTCAAAGGCAAATTGGCTCCTCGTTACATTGGACCTTTTCGCATTCTCGCCAAACGAGGAGAAGTTGCCTACCAGTTGGAACTACCTCCGCATCTCTCCAGAGTCCACGATGTCTTCCACGTTTCCCAACTCAGGCGTTGCTTCTCGGATCCTATCCGTGAAGTGGACCACGAAACGCTTGATCTCCAAGATAATCTTACATACCGAGAGTACCCCATTCGTATCCTCGATCGGGCCGAGCGTACCACTCGACGTCATAATATCAAGTTTCTCAAGGTTCAATGGTCGCACCATTCTGAGGATGAAGCAACTTGGGAAAGGGAGGATCGTCTTCGACTTGAGTATCCCGCCTTCTTCCCGGAGGAACCCAAATCTCGGGACGAGATTCTTTTGAGTGGGGGTGAGTTGTCACATCCTAGTTAGCCATGCATTAGAGTGTTGCATCATGTTTACTTTTTCATCAGAAACTTGAAATGAGGATCTGTGAAACCCTCAGAATCATTTTGAAAATGATCCAAATAAAAATTTCTCCAAAAGGGTCCAAGAAAATGCTCATGTTGCTCTCTGAAAATATTGGACAGAGATAAAAATCAAACCAATATTTTTAGTGGCTCATGGACATTTATTTTGGGCATTTGGAATTAATGCATAAATATTTGCTTTGGAAATATATTTCTATATATATTAATATATGTCCAAATATTATGCCAATTATAAAGGAGCTCTGGAATAATATATCTAGCCCCTGCAAAAATTGGCATAAGTTAAATAAATGATTTAATATATTATTTAAATCAAAACAAATGTCAGAAATTAGAAAACAGAAAAAAAAATAAAAGGGAGAAGCTTACCTGGGCTCCTCCCTGTGCAGCCCAGCCAGCTGGCCGGCCCAGCCAGCAGGCGGCCCAGCCCGCCTCCCTCCTCTGTCGTCTTCGTCCCGACAGAGGGAGGGGAGTGTGGCCGGCGCGCGCGCGCGCCACCGCGCCACGCCACCTCTCTCCCTGCTTGCCTGCCCTCCCCTCCTCGCTCGATGCCCCGGACGACGCCCCGCCTCTCCCCCCTGCTCTCTCTCACTCTCCCCCGGCTCCCCCCTCCTCTCCCTCGCTCTCTCTCTCACACGGCCGAACACCACCGTCGCCGCCGTTCGCCATAGCAGCCATCTCCGGCCACCCCTCGCTCCCCCGACTAGCTCAGGAGCTCCGCCACAACCTCCTCTTCCTCCCCACCGCTCCACGGGCCTCCGGAAGCCCTGCATCGCCGCCACGTCGCCGTTCCCCTCTTCGGGCTCCGATCATCGTCGCCGTCGAATTCGTCGTCTCCAGCGCGTCCCCGAGCCCGCTAACCACCTCTGCAGCTCCGCGGTGAGCCCCCGGATCGTTTCCCCCTTCTCCCCTGGTCTCTCCCGACCTCTAGGCCCTAGCCCCACTTTGGCCGAGAGCTCCACGCCGCCGGCGATGTCGCCGTCATGGCCACGGTCACCGTAGCACCCAACCGAGCACACTATCGTGCTCCACACCTCACTAGGATCACGCAGCACACACTAACGCCTCCCCAAACCCCCTCCAACATCGATCCCGACCGCACCCGAACTCCGGCGGCCGCAGCCGAGCTCGCCGCCGTCGACTCCGGCCACCCCAGGCCCAGCCACGGCCACCGTTCGACGCGCGGGAGCAAGAGCTTTCCAACGAGCCCAAGCACGGCCTCACCCGTGCCTTGTAGTGCGATCCCGCGACGCGCCGCCGTCTCGGACCTCGCCGGCGTCACGTCGCCGGTGGGTTTGACCCACCTTGACCACGGCAGGACCCCCCTGAGTCCCTGACAGGTGGGCCCAGCCCTGTAGCTAATTAGGATTAGCGCTAACCACTGTTAGTTAACCCCTGACACTGACCAGTGGGCCCCAGCGCCACTAATTAGTAATTAGAATTAATTTAACCCTGTTTAACCCCCTGTCACTGACGTGTGGGCCCCACACGTCAGGTTTGACCTCAGCCAGCCGCAGTTGACCACTGACGTCATGATGACGTCATGCTGGCGCAATAACTATAATTTCTGGATTTAATTTAAATCAGGAAATTCCAGAATATTATTTAAACTTCAAAAATTCATAACTTTTATTCTGTAACTCCAAATTGGACAAATTATATATGAAAAATGATCAGAAAAATCCAATCTATCCATCTGTACTATTTTCATGCATGATCAAACAAGTTAAATTGATGTTTTAAGCAGAACAAGGAAAAGCACTTTAAAAGGCCATATTTGAATTTGAAATTTGAATCCTTGATTCAAATTTGTTCAAACCCTTCTGGTTTTAATTGCATTAGCCCAATACACTCATTTTGCCATGTCTCATGCATGCATCATATTGTTGCATACTGTTTGGTAATGTTTGCATATCGGTGCTCTCTGCGGCAGGTTCTGTCTCCGAGGAATACCGTGATTACCCTAACGAAGAACCGTATCAGTGCATCGAACCATCAGGCAAGCAACCAACCATTTGATCATATCGATACAATCCCATGTTCTCGCTCCTGCTCTCTTTTACTGCATTAAGACAACGCGATTCAAACTGCTGTGTGCTACGGTAGTTGAACCCATTTCCTCTGCATGACCTGTCATTGCCACAGTAACTAGATGAAACTCACTAGCATGTGTAGGAGTTGATTGAGCCATATGTATGTGTTGTTCCTACCTTGCTATGCCTGCTATGCTTAGAGTCGTGTCAGGTCTGGTTCATCGGGGTGATGGGCTAGAGTGAAATGATTATGTCGGTAATGAGAGTGGTGTGGTGAACACGATTTGGTAAAGGTATCGATGAGAGGCCATGTAGGAGTACATGGTGGGTTGTTTCATTGAAGCCGACCTTAAGCACTGAGATCTGTATGCGTGATTTAAGATACAACTACTACCATGCATTGGGCCCTGAAATATGACCCCGCTCGACTTCTTATTCACCCTAGCTCTCTGTCCAGGAGTTGCAAGTAGTTTCTGGTGTTTGTAGCCTACTGGAGGCCGTGGACAGCGCTGACCGTAGGGGTGGGCTGTGATGCGGTAGGTACGTGGCCGGGTGTACCGAATACCCGTTAGGTATCTCGGGAACCCTGTTCACATCGTTCGGGGCCGTATGGGAAATCCCGGCCGGACTCCCTGCGGATGGAACCTGAATAGGCGATAAACCTGGACTAGAGGCTTAAGTGTTTAGGTAGGTCGTGGTCTACACCCACGTCGGCTTTCGCTTGAAGTCTGCCGAGCACATGTCGTGTGCAGACGCTAAGTGGTGGAAACATGTATGAAGAAGTACACCCCTGCAGGGTTATCATAATCTATTCGAATAGCCGCGTCCGCGGTAAGGGACTACTTGGTTGCCTATACAGTTCATAGACAAGTAAATGGAAACTGTTAAAAGCCTCAAGATAAGTGTGAGTGCCGAGGATGGCTCTTCCGTAGGAAGACGGAGGTGGATCCTCGGTAGTGTATTGAAGTGGTGAGTAGTGGACTCGTGTGCGCAAAACCATTTCAAGTTGGAGTATCGTAGGATAGTCTAGCCAAGAGTCAAAGCTGGCTTGCTGCAATAACTCCACCAACCCTTCTTGATAATATGCATGTATGTAGGATCTGATGTAAGTCTTGCTGAGTACCTTTGTACTCATGTTGCTATAATTTACATTTTACAGAAGACGCTGCAACCCCTTCTGATGGGTTCTATGTAGACGTTGACATCAACGAGTAGGCTAAAGACCCAGGTGGTGACCCTGAGCTTGTGAAGGACCACGTAGTATAGTTAGGCTTTCCAATGCCTCTTTTATTTTACTAGTTGTCTGTACTCAGACAAGCTACTTCCGCTGCTGGTTTGTATGACTGTATGACTTGTATGTTGGGTCGTGAGACCCGTACCTTTGTGTATGTTATGTATGGCTCCCTGAGCCTTAAATAAAGTACTTGTGTCGTAGAGTCATGTTGTGATGCTTCGTTGTATTTGCACATATCGAGCATATTGTGTGTATGATTGAAATGCTTGGTATGTGTGGGATCTGACTATCTAGTTGTTTATCTTTAGTAGCCTCTCTTACCGGGAAATGTCTCCTAGTGTTACCGCTGAGCCATGGTAGCCTTCTACTGCTCTGGAACACTTAGGCTGGCCGGCATGTGTCCTTCTTCGTTCCTGTGTCTGTCCCTTCGGGGAAATGTCACGCTTTGAGTACCGGAGTCCTGTTAGCCCGCTACAGCCCGGTTTACCGGAGTCCTCCTAGCCCAGTGCTACAGCCCGGACCCACTTGCTGATGACCGACACGTTCGAAGCTGGGTCATGGATGCCTGTCCCTGTAAGTCTGGGCCACTTTGGGTTTACGACTAGTCATGTCAGCCCGGGCTCTTTATCATATGGATGCTAGCGACACTATCATATACGTGAGCCAAACGGCGCAAACGGTCCCGGGCAAAGGTAAGGCGACACCCGTGGGGATACCGTGCGTGAGGCCGCAAAGTGATATGAGGTGTTATCGGCTAGATCGATGTGACATCGAGTCGGGGTCCTGACACAGGGCTTCGCCTAAACTCCGCGACGATATGACCGAGGTGGAATATGGTGGAGGGGGGCACCGCACACGGCTAAGGAACGATCCGTAGATCAACTTGTGTGTCCTAGGGTGCCCCCCGCCCCCGTATATAAAGGAGCAAGGGGGGAGGCCGGCCGGCCCTTGTGGGCGCGCCAAGGAGGAGGAGTCCTCCTCCTAGTAGGAGTAGGACTCCCCCTTTCCTACTCCTACTAGGAGGGGGAAAGGAAG
>NC_041381.1:62962137-63048229 GCF_002162155.2 Triticum dicoccoides
GATTTTCTCCGAAATCACCCGGAACACTTCCGGTGTCCGAATATAGTCGTCCAATGTATCAAACTTTATGTCTCGACCATTTCGAGACTCCTCGTCATGTCCGTGATCACATCCGGGACTGCGAACAAACTTCGATACATCAAAACTTATAAACTCATAATAAAACTGTCATCGTAACGTTAAGCGTGCGGACCCTACGGGTTCGAGAACTATGTAGACATGACCTAGAACTATTCTCGGTCAATAACCAATAGTGGAACCTGGATGTTCATATTGGTTCCTACATATTCTATGAAGATCTTTATCGGTCAAACCGCATAACAACATACGTTGTTCCCTTTGTCATCGGTATGTTACTTGCCCGAGATTCGATCGTCGGTTTCCAATACCTAGTTCAATCTCGTTACCGGCAAGTCTCTTTACTCGTTCTGTAATACATCATTTCATAACTAACTCATTAGTTATAATGCTTGCAAGGCTTAAGTGATGAGTATTACCGAGAGGGCTCAGAGATACCTCTTCGACAATCGGAGTGACAAAACCTAATCTCGAATTATGCCAACTCAACATGTACCTTTGGAGACACCTGTAGAGCACCTTTATAATCACCCAGTTACGTTGTGATATTTGGCAGCACACAAAGTGTTCCTCCGGTAAACGGGAGTTGCACAATCTCATAGTTGTAGGAACTTTGTATAAGTCATGAAGAAAGCAATAGCAACATACTAAACGATCAAGTGCTAAGCTAACGGAATGGGTCACGTCAATCACAACATTCTCCTAATGATGTGATCCCGTTAATCAAATGACAACTCTTTTGTCCATGGCTAGGAAACTTAACCATCTTTGATTCACGAGCTAGTCAAGTAGAGACATACTAGTGACACTATGTTTGTATATGTATTCACACATGTATTATGTTTCCGGTTAATACAATTCTAGCATGAATAATAAACATTTATCATGAAATAAGGAAATAAATAATAACTTTATTATTGCCTCTAGGGCATATTTCCTTTAGTCTCCCACTTGCACTAGAGTCAATAATCTAGTTCACATCACCATGTGATTTAACACCAATATTCACATATGTATGTGATTAATACCCATAGTTCACATCGTCATGTGATCAACACCCAAAAGGTTTACTAGAGTCAATAATCTAGTTCACATAGCTATGTTATTAACACCCAAAGAGTACTATGGTTGCATATTTCCTTCAAGGACATGCATGTTTGAAGATTTGTTGAAGAAAAAAAAGTATGTAATCTGCAACACTATGGTACGTAACATGGCTTTGATGCTACATGATTAAAGAAAAGGGGTGTTGGGAGGTATGGAGATATGCTTGGTGTATCCATGGATACTACCATGAAATCCGGTTTTCTTTTGGATGTGTTGAGAATTGCGCACGCGATTTTACCAGCAGCTTGACGACATGCGTATAAGGCTCAGAGGAGTCTGGAGTACGTCGTGATAGGATCATGCAAACACAAGGCGTCAATCAATGCATGGAATGTGTGGGTGCACATGATGCATGGTGGAGCATGGTTGCTGTCGAATAATTCGGCTGGGTTGGACTCGATAGTCTGACGGATCGGCGAGGATGTCGGTCAAAGCAGAAGAAGACGATGATTTCAGTGACGACGACATAGGAGCATGATGCTGATGATGGCCAACTTCTGGGGCGTGGAAACACGTGGTGCGGGTGAGGGAATCCCGGATTAGGGGGTGTCCAGATGACCGGACGATAACCTTTGGCCGGACTCCTAGACTATGAAGATACAAGATTGAAGACTTCGTCCCGTGTCTGGATGGGACTTTCCTTAGCGTGGAAGGCAAGCTTGGCGATTCGGATATGTAGATCTCCTCCCATTGTAACCGACTCTGTGTAACCCTAGCCCTCTCCGGTGTCTATATAAACCGGAGGGTTTTAGTCCGTAGGACGAACAACAATCATACCATAGGCTAGCTTCTAGGGTTTAGCCTCTCTGATCTCATGGTAGATCTACTCTTGTACTACCCATATCATCAATATTAATCAAGCAGGAGTAGGGTTTTACCTCCATCGAGAGGGCCCGAACCTAGGTAAAAACACCGTGTCCCTTGTCTCCTGTTACCATCCGCCTAGACGCACAGTTCGGGACCCCCTAGTCGAGATCCACCAGTTTTGACACCGACATTGGTGCTTTCATTGAGAGGCGCCGCCTAATCGAAGGCATTTTACATGTCAGCTTAAATTACATAGTCAATTTGACTAGGTATATTCCTCTTCAATACCATCCAACAGGCTGTCTAGTTTACAGTCCTGTTGGGAATATTTGGCGGCCAACTCTACCTGGCCATACACTAAACTCACAGGGATCTCCTTCCCATCGGGCCCCATAGGTCCGACCTCGGCCATGTGGTTTGGGTCAGCCTTCGTGTACCGCGTCTTCACCATGGCCCAGGCCTCCCTAGCGCCTTGACGGCAGGCCGATATCTTCCATAAGCGGAAGCGCCGCCACACTCCCTTCAGCTTCTCTGCAAGCTCTCCAAGACCTTCGGGCATGGAGACGGATGGCCACAAGGCCTAGGCGACGCCTTGCATTACCTGCCAAACTCGTTCGTGCAGTTGTGAGAGCTCGGGAAGAAGGTCACCCGTAGAACCGGGCATTTCCTCTGCAGGACGACCTGTCAGCATACCTACAGACATAACTCTGTCAATCGACTTCCTCACCGAACTCTTTTTCGAAGTTCGTTCAAGCACTTACTAAAAATGCCGTGTCGAAGCCGCCGATTCTCCTTCACGGAGTCCGACAGCTGAGCACGAACATCATTTAGTTCCTCGCCCAGCTGGGTGTTGGCATCTTGTAGATTATTCTTCTCTTGCCTCACCCTCGTAAGCACGCTCTCACCGGCCTTTAACCGGCGTAAGAGTTGTTGCTTGTCCTGATCCATCCCGGCTCCATCTGCAATGTTATTGTTAGATTTGCACACATGCCGCACTTCACAACATACTTATCTTGCGAAGCATATATTACTAGAGGGGGTCTCCTTGGTCTCCCCCGCCGCGGCTAGTGCGGCCTCAAGTTGGGATTTGCACTCTTCCAGCTCCTGGGACAGTTGGGTATTCTTTTCTGTAAGATCCTGCATAACAAATGATCCTTAAATCAGTTATTCAACTGTTTCAAGTCTCGGGGGCTACTGACATATATAACCATCAAATTTTTCTCACCCGTATGTCTTTTACATACTGCTCTGTGGCTCTGGCTAGACCATTTTGAGCGGCACGGAGGTACGCATCTCCCGTATTGAAGGCATTCAATGCCTCTTGGGAGAAACAAGCATCACGAAGAACTGTCCGGCGATGCCTGTGGTTCATGGCACTCTCCACCTCGGAATTGGTGGCAGATAGCCCGTCCGCGTCCTCTGTCGGAGGAGCGTCCGGTGCGCACCTCATGTTCGCCTCCGCTTCCGGACCTAGCCTTGGAGCCTGGCCGGTGGAGGCACGATTAGCAACCTCTCCGGATATAGTCCGACGAGCGCTCTTGTTCCTGAAGAGAGCACGAGCTTTAGTATGCCTTGAGGGAATAAAACCTAGGAATAAAATGGCACGCCATACCGTTGCGACGGCGTCTCAGTCCGGACCACACTTCTTTTCAGCCTGCTGGGCCTTGATGCCCCTTGTTGGCTGGCCACCGCAGGCTCGGCCCTCCGCCTCAAGGACTTCCCCTGCGAAAACGCCATTGGTATACGGTGATCAAAGATAAGCACGGATGGATCATCTTAAAAGTACTGGGACTTCTGTCTCGGTTACTTGTGAGGCTGGAAGTAGTCCGGGATAATTGGCCGTAATGGCCACTAAGGTGTTGTCCTTGCTCAATTGATGAAAGACCCCATCGATCAGCTCCACAGATAAGTCCGGGTCCTCTTGGGAGTCCGGGTCGAAGGACTGTTCTGGGTCCTCGGGTTGTGGAGGAGGGTTGTTTATCTCCTTTACAGCCTGGCGTAGCTCCTGTGTTGAAATTGCTAGACTGAATACTTAACTATGGGAATATGAAACGGATGGGCGAGTGAAAGTGCCCACTTACCCAGCTTGGAGGATTGTACATAGAAAATCCGCCCCGTGGGTTGACGCGGAGGAATTCCTCCTCTTCTCCCTTGTACAAAGTGGACAAGATCTTTATTAGAGCGGCAGCTGAGTCCAGCCCCTTACGGCCGCACCGGGTGGCGTCATCCTCCCCGTTGAAATCCCACATGGGGTGGCCTCTATACTGAAGCGGCTGCACCCCCCGCATAATAATGTGACCATGACCTCGATCATGGTCAGTCCGGAATGAGCTAACAACCTTATCCGGCTCATCAGGTAAAGGACGTCCTTGTCATTTTCCTTCTGAGGGCTCCGTGGACACCAGCTTAGACGCTTCTTCAAAGGAGCATTATCGAAATCAGGGAGGCCGATCCGAACAGGGTCCGGCAGGGGGACATCTTCTATATAAAAAAATTCTGAAGGCCAGTCTTCGGACGCCTTCTTTGGGGTTCCGGATAGATATCCGGTCCTGGCGATGTGCCATAGTTCGGCTCCGCCCACTTGATATATTGACCCCTCCTGAGAACAGGGCACAAGGCAGAACAACTTCTTCCACAGTGCGAAATGAGCCTCGACGCCCAAAAACAGCTCGCAAAGGGCTACGAAGCCCTCAATATGCAATATGGAGGCAGGCGTAAGGTTGTGCAACTGGAGGCCGTAGAACTCCAGGAGCCCCCGGAGAAACGGATGAATTGGAAATCTGAGCCCTCTTATCATATAAGGGACAAGGCATACCCGCTCTTCTTTGGAGGGATTGAGGATGCTCTCCGTGAAGGAAATATGCCCTAGAGGCAATAATAAAGTTATTATTTATTTCCTTATTTCATGATAAATGTTTATTATTCATGCTAGAATTGTATTAACCGGAAACATGATACATATGTGAATACATAGAAAAACATATAGTCACTAGTATGCCTCTACTTGACTAGCTCATTAATCAAAGATGGTTATGTTTCCTAACCATAGACATGAGTTGTCATTTGATTAATGGGATCACATCATTAGGAGAATAATGTGATTGACATGACCCATTCCGTTAGCCTAGCACTTGATCGTTTAGTATGTTGCTATTGCTTTCTTCATGACTTATACATGTTCCTGTAACTATGAGATTATGCAACTCCCATTTACCGGAGGAACACTTTGGGTACTACCAAACGTCACAACGTAACTGGGTGATTATAAAGGAGTACTACAGGTGTCTCCGAAGGTACATGTTGAGTTGCCGTATTTCGAGATTAGGTTTTGTCACTCTGATTGTCAGAGAGGTATCTCTGGGCCCTCTCGGTAATGCACATCACTATAAGCCTTGCAAGCAATGTGACCAATGAGTTGGTTACATGATGATGCATTACGTAACGAGTAAACAGACTTGCCGGTAACGAGATTGAACTAGGTATTGGATACCGACGATCAAATCTCGGGCAAGTAACATACCGATGACAAAGGGAACAACGTATGTTGTTATGCGGTTTGACCGATAAAGATCTTTGTAGAATATGTAGGAACCAATATGGGCATCCAGGTTCCGCTATTGGTTATTGACCGAGAATAGTTCTAGGTCATGTCTACATAGTTCTCGAACTCGTAGGGTCCGCACGCTTAACGTTACGATGACAGTTATATTATGAGTTATATGAGTTTTGATGTACCGAAGGAGTTCAGAGTCCCGGATGAGATCAGGGACATGACGAGGAGTCTCAAAATGGTCGAGACGTAAAGATCGATATATTGGATGACTATATTCGGAGTTCGGAAAGGTTCCGAGTGATTCGGGTATTTTTCGGAGTACCGGAGAGTTACGGGAATTCGCCGGGGAGTATATGGGCCTTATTGGGCTATACGGGAATAGAGGAGAGAGGCCAAAAGGAAAGAGGCCTGCGCCCCCCTCTGGTCCGAATTGGACAACGGGGGCAGCCCCCTTTTCCTTTTCCCTCTCCCCCTCTTTCCACTTCTCCTACTCCAACAAGGAAGGAGGGAGTCCTACTCCCGGTGGGAGTAGGACTCCCCTTGGCGCGCCCCCTCCTAGGCCGGCCGCACCTCCCCCTCCCTCCTTTATATACGGGGGCAGGGGGGCACCCCATGATACACAAGTTGATCTACGGATCGTTCCTTAGCCGTGTGCGGTGCCCCCCTCCACCATATTCCACCACGGTCATATCGTCGTGGAGTTTAGGCGAAGCCCTGCGCCGGTAGAACATCATCATGGTCACCATGCCGTCGTGCTGATGGAACTCTTCCCCGAAGCTTTGCTGGATCGGAGCCCGGGGATCGTCATTGAGCTGAACGTGTGCTGAACTCGGAGGTGCCGTACGTTCGGTGCTTGGATCGGTCGGATCGTGAAGACGTACGACTACATCAACCGCGTTGTCATAACGCTTCCGCTTACGGTCTACGAGGGTACGTGGACGAACACTCTCCCCTCTCGTTGCTATGCCATCACCATGATCTTGCGTGTGCGTAGGAATTTTTTTGAAATTACTACGTTCCCCAACAGTGGCATCCGAGCCTAGGTTTTATGCGTTGATGTTATATGCACGAGTAGAACACAAGTGAGTTGTGGGCGATACAAGTCATACTTCTTACCAGCATGTCATACTTTGGCTCGGCGGTATTGTGAGATGAAGCGGCCCGGACCGACATTACGCGTACGCTTAGCGAGACTGGTTTCACCGTTACGAGCACTCGTGCTTAAAGGTGGCTGGCGGGTGTGTGTCTCTCTCACTTTAGCTGAATCGAGTGTGGCTACGCCCGGTCCTTGCGAAGGTTAAAACAACACCAACTTGACAAACTATCGTTGTGGTTTTTTTGATGCGTAGGTAAGAACGGTTCTTGCTAAGCCCGTAGCAGCCACGTAAAATTTGCAACAACAAAGTAGAGGACGTCTAACTTGTTTTTGCAGGGCATGTTGTGATGTGATATGGTCAAGACGTGATGCTATATTTTATTGTATGAGATGATCATGTTTTGTAACCGAAGTTATCGGCAACTGGCAGGAGCCATATGGTTGTCGCTTTATTGTATGAAATGCAAACGCCCTGTAATTGCTTTACTTTATCTCTAAGCGGTAGCAATAGTCGTAGAAGCAATAGATGACGTAACGACAATGATGCTACGATGGAGATCAAGGTGTCGCGCCGGTGACGATGGTGATCACGACGGTGCTTCGGAGATGGAGATCACAAGCACAAGATGATGATGGCCATATCATATCACTTATATTGATTGCATGTGATATTTATCCTTTATGCATCTTATCTTGCTTTGATTGACGGTAGCATTTTAAGATGATCTCTCACTAAAATTATCAAGAAGTGTTCTCCCTGAGTATGCACCGTTGCCAAAGTTCGTCGTGCCCAGACACCACGTGATGATTGGGTGTGATAAGCTCTACGTCCATCTACAACGGGTGCAAGACAGTTTTGCACACGCGGAATACTCAGGTTAAACTTGACGAGCCTAGCATATGCAGATATGGCCTCGGAACACGGAGACCGAAAGGTCGAGTGTGAATCATATAGTAGATATGATCAACATAATGATGTTCACCATTGAAACTACTCCATCTCACGTGATGATCGGACATGGTTTAGTTGATTTGGATCACGTGATCACTTAGATGACTAGAGAGATGTCTGTCTAAGTGGGAGTTCTTAAGTAATATGATTAATTGAACTTAAATTTATCATGAACTTAGTCCTGGTAGTATTTTGCAAATTATGTTGTAGATCAATAGCTTGCGTTGTTGCTTCCATATGTTTATTTTGATATGTTCCTAGAGAAAATTGTGTTGAAAGATGTTAGTAGCAATGATGCGGATTGGATCCGTGATCTGAGGTTTATCCTCATTGCTGCACAGAAGAATTATGTCCTTAATGCACCGCTAGGTGACAGACCTATTGCAGGAGCAGATGCAGACGTTATGAATGTTTGGCTAGCTCAATATGATGACTACTTGATAGTTTAGTGCACCATGCTTAACGGCTTAGAATCGGGACTTCAAAGACGTTTTGAACGTCATGGACCATATGAGATGTTCCAGGAATTGAAGTTAATATTTCAAGCAAATACCCGAGTTGAGAGATATGAAGTCTCCAACAAGTTCTATAGCTAAAAGATGAAGGAGAATCGCTCAACTAGTGAGCATGTGCTCAGATTGTCTGGGTACTTCAATCGCTTGAATCAAGTGGGAGTTAATCTTCCAGATAAGATAGTGATTGACAGAATTCTCTAGTCACCATCACCAAGTTAGTAGAACTTTGTGATGAACTATAGTATGCAAGGGATGACGAAAACGATTCCCGAGCGCTTCGTGATGTTGAAATCAACGAAGTTAGAAATCAAGAAAGAGCATCAAGTGTTGATGGTTGACAAGATCACTAGTTTCAAGAAAAAGGGCAAAGGGAAAGAAAGGGGAACTTCAAGTAGAATGACAAGCAAGTTGTCACTCCCATGAAGAAGCCCAAAGCTGAACCAAAGCCTGAAACTGAGTGCTTACACTGCAAAGGAAATGGTCACTAGAAGCGGAAATACCTTGAATATTTGGTGGATAAGAAGGATGGCAAAGTGAACAAGGGTATATTTGATATACATGTTATTGATGTGTACCTTACTAGTGTTTATAGTAAACCCTGAGTATTTGATAGTTGTTCGGTTGCTAAGATTAGTAACTCGAAACAGGAGTTACAGAATAAATAGAAACTAGTTGAGGGTGAAGTGACGATGTATGTTGGAAGTGGTTCCAATATTGATATGATCATCATCGCACACTCCCTATACTTTCGAGATTAGTGTTGAATCTAAATAAATGTTATTTGGTGTTTGCGTTGAGCATGAATATGATTTGATCATGTTTATTGCAATACGGTTATTCATTTAAAATCAGAGAATAATTGTTGTTCTGTTTAAATGAATAAAACCTTTGATGGTCATACACCCAATGAAAATAGTTTGTTGGATCTCGGTCGTAGTGATACCCATATTCATAATATTGATGCCAAAAGATGCAAAGTTAATAATGATAGTGCAACTTATTTGTGGCACTGCCGTTTGGGTCATATCGGTGTAAAGCGCATGAAGAAAATCCATAAAGATGGATTTTCGGAATCACTTGGTTATGAATCATTTGATGCTTGTGAACCGAGCCTTTTGGGCAAGATGACTAAAAACTCCGTTATCCGGAACAATGGAACAAGCTACTGACTTATTGGAAATAATACATACCGATGTATGCGATCCAATGAGTGTTGATGCTCGTGGCAAGTATCGTTATTTTCTGACCTTCACAAAATGATTTGAGTAGATATGGGTATATCTACTTGATGAAACATAAGTCTGAAATAATTGAAAGGTTCAAAGAATTTCAGAGTGAAGTGGAAAAATCATCGTAACAAGAAAATAAAGTTTCTATGATCTGATCGCGGAGACGAATATTTGAGTAACGAGTTTGGTCTTCAGTTAAAACAATGTGGAATAGTTTCACAGCTCACACCACCTGGAACACCACAATGTTATGGTGTGTCCGAACGTCGTAACCGCACTTTATTGGATATGGTGCGATCTATGATGTCTCTTATCGGTTTTACCACTATCATTTTGGGGTTGTGCATTAGAGACAGCTGCATTCATGTTTAAAAGGGCACCATCTAAATCCGTTGAGACGACACCGTATGAACTATGGTTTAGCAGTAAACCTAAGCTATCGTTTCTTAAAGTTTGGAGTTGCGATGCTTATATGAAAAAAAGTTTCAACCTGATAAGCTCAAACCCAAATCGGAGAAGTGCGTCTTCATAGAATACCCAAAGTTAACTATTGGGTACACCTTCTATCACAGATCGGAAGGCAAGTTATTCATTGCTAAGAATGGATCCTTTCTAGAGAAGGAGTTTCTCTCGAAAGAAGTGAGTGGGAGGAAAGTAGAACTTGATGAGGTAACTGTACCTGCTCCCTTATTGGAAAGTAGTTCATCACAGAAATCTGTTCCTGTGACTACTACACCAATTAGTGAGGAAGTTAATGATGATGATCATGAAACTTCAAATTAAGTTACTACAGAACCTCGTAGGTCTTCCAGAGTAAGACCTGCACCAGAGTGGTACGGTAATCCTGTTCTGGAAGTCATGTTACTAGACCATGATGAACCTACGAACTATGAGGAAGCGATGATGAGCCCAGATTCCACGAAATGGCTTGAGGCCATAAAATCTGAGATATGATCCATGTATGAGAACAAAGTATGGACTTTGATTGACTTGCTCGATGATCAGCAAGCCATGTTAAATAAATGGATCTTCAAGAGGAAGACGGACATTGATAGTAGTGTTACTATCTGCTAAGCTCGACTTGTTGCGAAATGTTTTCAACAAGTTCAAGGTGTTGAATACGATGAGATTTTCTCACTCGTATCGAAGCTTAAGTCTGTCTGAATCATGTTAGCAATTGCCACATTTTATGAAATCTGGCAAATGGATGTCAAAACTGCATTCCTTAATGGATTTATTAAAGAAGAGTTGTATCTGATGCAACCAGAAAGTTTTTGTCAATCCTAAAGATTCTAACAAAGTGTGCAAGCTCCAGCAATCCATCGATGGACTGGTGCAAGCATCTCGGAGTTGGAATATACACTTTGATGAGTTGATCAAAGCATATGGTTTTATACAGACTTTTGAAGAAGCCTGTATTTACAAGAAAGTGAGTGGGAGCTCTGTAGCATTTCTAATATTATATGTGGATGACATATTGTTAATTGGAAATGATATGGAAATTCTGGATAGCATGAAAGGATACTTGAATATGAGTTTTTCAAAGCAAGACCTCGGGAAGCTGCTTACACATTGAGCATCAAGATCTATATAGATAGATCAAGGCGCTTGATAAGTTTTTTCAATGAGTACATACCTTGATAAATTTTTGAAATAGTTCAAAATGGAACAGTCAAAGAAGGAGTTCTTGCCTGTGTTACAAGGTGTGAAGTTGAGTAAGACTCAAGACCCGACCATTGCAGAAAATAGAAAGAGAATGAAAAGTCATTCCCTATGCCTCAGTCATAGGTTCTATAAAGTATGCTATGCTGTGAACTAGACCTATTGTATACCTTGCTCTGTGTTTGGCAAAGGAATACAATTTTGATCTAATAAGTAGATCACTGGACATGGGTCAAGAATATCCTTAGTGAGGACTAAGGAGATGTTTCTCGATTATGGAGGTGATAAAAGAGCCCGTCGTAAAAGTTACAATGATGCAAGCTTTTACACCAATCCAGATGACTCTAAGTCTCAATCTAGATACATATTGAAAGTGGGAGCAATTAGCTAGAGTAGCTCCGTGCAGAGCATTGTGGACATAGAATATTTGCGAAATACATATGGCTCTGAATATGACAGACCCGTTGACTAAGCTTCTCTCACGAGCAAAACATGATCATACCTTAGTACTCTTTTGGGTGTTAATCACATAGCGATGTGAACTAGATTATTGACTCTAGTTAACCCTTTGGGTGTTGATCACATGATGATGTGAACTATGGGTATTAATCACATGCAGATATGAATATTGGTGTTAAATCACATAGCAATGTGAACTAGATTATTGACTCCAGTGCAAGTGGGAGACTGAAGGAAATATACCCTAGAGGCAATAATAAAGTATTTATTTCCTTATTTCATGATAAATGTTTATTATTCATGCTAGAATTGTATTAACCGGAAACATGATACATGTGTGAACACATAGACAAACATATAGTCACTAGTATGCCTCTACTTGACTAGCTATTAATCAAAGATGGTTATGTTTCCTAACCATAGACATGTGTTGTCATTTGATTAATGGGATCACATCATTAGGAGAATAATGTGATTGACATGACCCATTCCGTTAGCCTAGCACTTGATCGTTTAGTATGTTGCTATTGCTTTCTTCATGACTTATACATGTTCCTGTAACTATGAGATTATGCAACTCGCGTTTACCGGAGGAACACTTTGGGTACTACCAAACGTCACAACGTAACTGGGTGATTATAAAGGAGTACTACAGGTGTCTCCGAAGGTACATGTTGAGTTGGCGTATTTCAAGATTAGGTTTTGTCACTCTGATTGTCGGAGAGGTATCTCTGGGCCCTCTCGGTAATGCACATCACTATAAGCCTTGCAAGCAATGTGACCAATGAGTTGGTTACGGGATGATGCATTATGTAACGAGTAAAGAGACTTGCCGGTAACGAGATTGAACTAGGTATTGGATACTGACGATCAAATCTCGGGCAAGTAACATACCGATGACAAAGGGAACAACGCATGTTGTTATGCGGTTTGACCGATAAAGATCTTCGTAGAATATGTA
Organism: Triticum dicoccoides; assembly: GCF_002162155.2. NCBI lineage: Eukaryota > Viridiplantae > Streptophyta > Magnoliopsida > Poales > Poaceae > Triticum > Triticum dicoccoides. Next base: position 62,974,557 of record NC_041381.1, read on the forward strand.
GGAACCAATATGGGCATCCAGGTTCCGCTATTGGTTATTGAACGAGAATAGTTCTAGGTCATGTCTACATAGTTCTCGAACCCGTAGGGTCCGCACGCTTAACGTTACGATGACAGTTATATTATGAGTTTATGAGTTTTGATGTACCGAAGGAGTTCGGAGTCCCGGATGAGATCAGAGACATGACGAGGAGTCTCGAAATGGTCGAGACATAAAGATCGATATATTGGACGACTATATTCGGAGTTCGGAAATGTTCCGAGTGATTCGGGTATTTTTCGGAGTACTGGAGAGTTACAGGAATTCGCTGGGGAGTATATGGGCCTTATTGGGCTATACGGGAATAGAGGAGAGAGGCCAAAAGGAAAGAGGCCTGCACCCCCCCCTCTGGTCCGAATTGGACAAGGGGGGCAGCCCCCTTTTCCTTTTCCCTCTCCCCCTCTTTCCACTTCTCCTACTCCAACAAGGAAGGAGGGAGTCCTACTCCCGGTGGGAGTAAGACTCCCCTTGGCGCGCCACCTCCTAGGCCGGCCGCACCTCCCCCTCCCTCCTTTATATACGGGGGCAGGGGGGCACCCCATGATACACAAGTTGATCTACGGATCGTTCCTTAGCCGTGTGCGGTGCCCCCCTCCACCATATTCCACCTCGGTCATATCGTCGCGGAGTTTAGGCGAAGCCCTGCGCCGGTAGAACATCATCATCATCACCACGCCGTCGTGCTGACGGAACTCTTCCCCGAAGCTTTGCTGGATCGGAGCCCGGGGATCGTCATCGAGCTGAACGTGTGCTGAACTCGGAGGTGCCGTACGTTCGATGCTTGGATCGGTCGGATCGTGAAGACGTACGAGTACATCAACCGCGTTGTCATAACGCTTCCGCTTACGGTCTACGAGGGTACATGGACGAACACTCTCCCCTCTCGTTGCTATGCCATCACCATGATCTTGCGTGTGCGTAGGAATTTTTTTGAAATTACTACGTTCCCCAACACTCCGCTTGCTCTCCACCATTATAGGTGGCAAGCCCGGCTCGAACTGGGACCATGTATGCTGGGGGGATAAACCCCTTGGCTTGGAGCGCCACTAACTCGCTGTGCGGGAATGAGCATCTCTCCCAATCTCCCGACTGAGGGCTGGGGGGGCGAGAGGAGGAGCTGTGTCGACGGGCCATGATGGAATGGATCTCTGTCGAATGCGCTCTGATGAATGCCCGCGGAGGGAAGATGGTGTGATTCGGATCTAAATACCCCTCTCTTTTATAGGCGGCTCATTTGCGCTGCTAGGGGGGTAAATGAAAAAACACCCTGGCTCTTCGCATTCGTTTGACAAGTGGAAGATGGCCATTATTGGGCGCAGAAGCCAAGAAGCGCAACATTCACCAGAAGCCGGACACTACTCAACAGGTATATAGAATTTGGAGAAGAACCGACCTTGCAATGCCGAATACACATCTACGCGCCGGACTCATCGTCATTGAAGCCTGGTTTGGGGGCTACTGAGGGAGTCCCGGATTAGGGGGTGTCCGGATGACCGGACTATAACCTTTGGCCGGACTCCTGGACTATGAAGATACAAGATTGACGACTTCGTCCCATGTCCGGATGGGACTTTTCTTGGCGTGGAAGGCAAGCTTGGCGATTCGATATGTAGATCTCCTTCCATTGTAACCGACTCTGTGTAACCCTAGCCCTCTCTGGTGTCTATATAAACCGGAGGGTTTTAGTTCGTAGGACGAACAACAATCATACCATAGGCTAGCTTCTAGGGTTTAGCCTCTCTGATCTCGTGGTAGATGTACTCTTGTACTACCCATATCATCAATATTAATCAAGCAGGAGTAGGGTTTTACCTCCATCGAGAGGGCCCGAACCTGGGTAAAAACATCGTGTCCCTTGTCTCCTGTTACCATCCGCCTAGAAGCACAGTTCGGGACCCCCTACCCGAGATCCGCCGGTTTTGACACCGACAGCGGGGCTGAGGGTTTGTGCGGCTTCGACAAGACTATGGCACGGGTTTGATTCAACGCTGTGTACACATGAGAGTTTGAAGCCGACAAGGCGCTGGGTGGCACGTACAACTACCATGGAGTCATCTTGAAGGTGGAGCTGGAGTTTGATGGATGACTTCACTCTGTATTGATCAAGGGGCTACGACGTAAATGCATGGCGAGTCGAAGCCTATTTCAGTGGGAAAGTGAGAGACACATGGTTCAGACTGGTTACCAGTGGTCTGAAGGAGACGTGATACTCGACATCGGTTGGTGATGATCGGTGGTTCTCTGTAATAGGGGTTTGAGTTGTGTGGGTCCGCGGTCCTAGAGACTCGACCAAGACAGCAGCGGCTCGGCGCGATGATAGCGGCGAGGCGTGTGGTAAAGCACGGGACACAACGACAGACCAAGACACTAATGGTGAGACATATGGTCAGACAAAGTGTGCAAGGGTGCTGAAGCAATGTTGATGAGTACCAGATTTAAGTTGGTGACTGGGTCTATAAGTGCTAGTTGATAGACATGAGTTGACCATGGAGAATCTGAGAAAGTGGTGAAAAGTCTGAAATTGTCAAAAGCTGGTAGAGTACATGGCCGTATATTCTGTGGTGTTCAGTACACATGGAAAAGTGCAGATGACAAGTACAGAAGGAGGCAGAGTGCTATAGTTGTGGGACATGTCAGAGACTATTCAGAAAAGGGTGAGACAACTGTGAATTTGAGTCAGGGTGACACAGGCGACGGCGAAAGTTTTTTAAGTTCTAGACAAACGGTTAAGAAAGAGCGAGGATGTTGAGTTCGGATAAGTCTTATATGTGGCGACCAATATGTGACTTGTTCACTTTCACGCAGACATGATCAGTGTGCGATGATGAAGCTATGTACCTGGGGTAGGGTCATGGACCTGTCTAAATTACCCTACCCAAGGACATCTCTAGAAGAAACTACCTGTCAGTCGACCCAGAGGTGATCCACTCCACAGACTCTGGGACACTCGACTGCGAAGATAACCACTCGACCATGGAGCTAACCACTCGATGGCTAGGAGATCTAAAGTCACTCTGCATGCAACGGTCTATCATTAAGTAGCCTTTATGGTCTTCATAGCACTTTATGTGGCCATTACCAGTAACCCCTGGTCTTAATGTACTTTAAACCCTGCATAACTGAGGGCTGGAGGGGTCTGGCGAACTCTATATAAGCCACCCCCCTCCTCAGTGTAAAGGGTTCGCACCCCTATAACTCACACGCATATAATCCAGTCGACCGCCTCCGGGCTCCGAGACGTAGGGCTGTTACTTCCTCCGAGAAGGGCCTGAACTCGTAAAACTCTTGCGTGTACAACTACTCCATTGCTAGGATCTTGCCTCTCCCTTAGTACCCCCTTACACTACTGTCAGACTTAGAACCACGACAGTTGGCGCCCACCGTGGGGCAGGTGTCTTAGCAACTTATTGGAGAAGTTGCAAATTTTTTCCGATCTCCTTCATCATGGTTTTAGGCGGAGTTTTGGTTGAGGGCCGCGAGATCCATCTCGGCGCGCTCACGTTCGTCGCCGACGACTCTGCCTGGCTTCAGGAGGCTCCGCTCGATGTTGACGCGCTCCCAGTCCATGGAGCGATGCACTTTCGCGCGTGCGTCCGCAGCGTCCTCCTGCGGCAACCATCGACCCAGTATCGACCGGTTTTTGTGTCATCCTCCCTCCCAGCTTCCCGCCGACGCAAGCGCTCTAGTCGGTCGAGGCTTCAGCGGTGGGTGAGGCACGTGGTGGATCGCAAGTCGACCACCGCCCAAGTCGCGGCAATCGAGCCCGACGAATCTCTCTACGGCCTGTTCGACTGGCTCCGCAGAGACTGCATCCGAGTGCGACAACAGTGATCCAGCGGCGGAGGTCTTGGTGGTCAATGGACCACACGGTCCCCCCAGCTTTCCAAGTGCCGAGGGAGGTGACGGCGGAGGCGATCCATCACACGCCCATGAGGAATACCTCCCCGAGCCCCTAAATTCGCTGCAAAGGGAAGAACTACGCCGCCGGAACATGGATGCACTTCACACTCCTATCGTTGGAGAAACCCTTGAGGCTTGCGCCATAGAGGACGCGCGCTTGGCCAACCTGGCTGAGCGCACTCGACTGGAGAACCTTCAACGAGCACTCGACGAGCGTGCGCGGCAACAGGTCCCGGACTCCAGTCGACGTCAGCTCTTTCCACCTCCGACTTAGGTATATCGAACTCCGATTCAGAATTTAGCAGCTGCAGCCCGTATAGCAGAATCAATTTAGCCTTCCCAGTCAGAGGCTGGCAGAGGCTTGATGCAGATCAGAGATTTGCTCCGAGCAGCAGGAGATCAAAATTCAGCTATATCACAGTCGTGGAATAGGATTCACAGCAAATCCGTGGCTGCGAATACGGTCCAGTCGGCTCATAGCCCCAGATCGCCCCCGAGGCGTGAAGGGCGTGGAGACCGGCACGATCAGTACAGGAACCGTGAGCAGTATGATCATCGATTCGATCGCGATGATCGACGTCGAGTGCCCACCCCTCCCCCAAGGGGTGGATCCTACGCACCTCGACAACAGGATGATAGACACCAGCACAGTGGCGAGCGAAGAATTCCAGTCGACCCCAGGGAACCAGGCTTTGATGCGAGATCCATCATCGTTCAAGGTCTGGTCGACCGAAGCAGAGCTCACAGAGAGGGTCACGACAGAGATGTACCCACCAGCAGCCGAGTGCATGTCTCCGGACCAGAGTGTTTCAGCAGAGCCATCAGGGCCGCAGTGATTCCTCCCAACTTCAGGTTGGCGACTGGAGTTAGTAAGTTCAATGGTGAGTCTAAGCCCGATGCTTGGCTTGAGGACTACCGAGTGGCTGTCCAGATCGGCGGCGGAAATGACGAGGTGGCCATGAAACATCAGCCTCTTATGTTGGAGGGATCAGCCAGGGCATGGCTGAATCAGTTGACACCCAGCAGCATCTACACATGGGAAGATCTCTCCCGAGTGTTTGTCAGAACGTTTGAAGGAACATGCAAGCGACCAGCAGGACTGACAGAGCTGCAATCTTGTGTGCAGAAGTCGAATGAGACTTTGAGGGATTACATCCAGAGATGGATCACATTACATCACACGGTAGAGAATGTATCTGATCACCAGGCAGTCTGCGCCTTCAAGGAAGGCGTTAAGTACAGAGAGCTAAGCCTGAAATTCGGTCGAACCGGAGACATGTCTCTGAGTCGAATGATGGAGATAGCCACCAAATATGCCAATGGTGAGGAAGAGGATCGGCTCCGGAGTGGCAAGCACAAGTCAGTCGCCCAGGAAACGGGAGGAGGGAACTCCAGCCGGAAGCAAAAGCGGAAAGCCGAGCCAGCTGCTCCTGGAGAAGCCTTGGCCGTGACTCAAGGAAAGTTCAAAGGGAAGCCCAAAGGGCCTTGGAACCCCAAGAAAGTGAAGGATAAATAAGGAAATGACGTGATGGATTTACCGTGTCAGATCCACACAAAGAAAGATGAAGAGGGTAATTTCATTTACCCGAAGCATACCACTCGGCAATGTCGACTCCTGATACAACAGTTCCAAGGGAAACAATCCAAGGATAAAGAAAAGGAGTCAGACAAAGTTGAGGACAAGGGGGATAGTGACGAGGAATATCCTCAGGTCAATTCCACTCTGGTGATTTTTGCTGACGTTGAGAGCAAAAGTCGACTGGAAGTTATAAACCGAGAGGTGAATATGGTTGCTCCGGCGACACCCAATTATCTAAAGTGGTCTCAGACGGCCATCACATTCGACTAGTCTGATCACCCGACGCACATAGCCACCCCTGGGAGGCAGACTCTGGTGGTCGACCCAGTTGTTGAAGGTACTTGACTGACTAAAGTGTTGATGGATGGCGGCAGTAGTTTGAACATACTGTGCGCAGAGACACTGGAAGGGATGGGCATTCCGATGTCCAGACTCAGCACAAGCAACATGAGTTTCTATGGAGTCATTCCTGGCAAGAAGGCCGCGTCACTCGGCCAGATTGCTCTCGATGTGGTTTTTGGTGATTTCAAAAACTTCCGCAAAGAAAAGTTGACATTTGAGGTCGTGGATTTCCAAAGTGCCTATCACGCCATTTTGGGCAGGCCAGCTTATGCACGTTTTATGGCTCGACCATGTTACGTGTACCTCAAATTGAAGATGCCTGGCCCTAAAGGCGTGATCACTGTTACTGGTAATCGCAAGAAGGCGGAAGAGTGCTTTCAGAAAGGCTCAAAGATCGCCGATGCTCAAATGGTAGCAGAAGAGTGGCAGGAACACCAGAGAAATGCAGACCCGAGTGATTTGTTACGAGCCAAGAAGTCCGCTATGGAATCAGCATTTCAGTCGTCCGGTGAGACAAAGCCAGTTCACATCCACCTGACCGACCCCAGCGCTGCTCCTACTAATATCTCCACAACACTCGACCCCAAATAGGAAGAAGCGCTCATCCAGTTCCTCCGTGAGAACTCGGACATCTTTGCATGGAAACCTTCTGACATGCCAGGTGTACCCAGGGGGCTGGCTGAGCACCGTCTACGAGTCGATTCAAAGGCAAAACCTGTCAAGGAACATCTGCGGCGGTCCACCGTCCAAAAAAGGAAGACTATTGGCGAAGAGGTGGCTCGGCTCTTAGCAGCAGAGTTTATCCGTGAGATTTACCACTCCGAGTGGCTCGCCAATGTTGTCATGGTCCCCAAGAAGGAAAAGTCACTTCGCATGTGCATCGACTTTAAAGATATCAATCGGGCCTGCCCGAAAGATCATTTTCCTCTCCCCCGCATCGACCAAATAGTCGACTCGACTGCAGGATGTGAGCGATTGTCTTTCTTAGACGCCTATTCCGGGTACCATCAGATCCATCTGTATGGACCCGATGAGATCAAAACAGCTTTCATCACCCCATTCGGGTGCTTCTGTTATGTCACCATGCCATTCGGCCTCAAGAATGCCAGAGCCACGTTCATGAGGATGATTCAGAAGTGTTTGCTCACTCAAATCAGTCGGAATGTGGAAGCATACATGGATGACATTGTGGTCAAGTCACGGAAAGGTTCCGACCTGCTGACTGACCTCGCTGAAACATTTGCCAACCTCAGGAGGTATGATATCAAGCTTAATCCATCCAAGTGCACATTCGGAGTTCCTGGTGGAAAGTTGCTCGGTTTTCTTGTTTCCGAACGAGGAATCGATGCAAACCCAGAGAAAGTGGGCACTATACTCCGAATGAAACGACCTGTGCGTGTGCATGATGTTCAGAAGCTTACTAGTTGCTTGGCTGCTTTATGTCGATTCATCTCTCGTCTCGGTGAGAAGGCATTGCCTCTTTACCGACTGATGAAGAAGTCAGACAAGTTCGAGTGGACCCCTGAAGCTGATGCAGCGTTTCCAGAGTTAAAAACCCTGCTTTCCACCCAGCCGGTGCTTGCTGCCCCGATCAGCAAAGAGCCTTTGCTGCTTTACATTGCAGCCACAGGACAAGTCGTCAGTACAATACTTATGGTCGAGCGGGAAGAAGAAGGGAAAGCCTTCAAAGTTCAACACCCAATATATTATATTTCTGAAGTCCTGACCCCATCAAAGCAAAGATACCCTCATTATCAGAAGCTTGTATATGGGATTTATATGACCACGAAGAAAGTTGCTCAGCACTTCTCTGACCATACCATCACAGTCGTCAGCGATGCCCCATTATCAGAGATTCTGCACAACAGAGACGCAACTGGTCGAGTGGCAAAATGGGCGATTGAACTTCTTCCCCTGGATATCAGATTTGAGGCAAAGAAAGCTATCAAGTCCCAAGCAATAGAAGATTTCCTCGCCGAGTGGACTTAACAACAACTGCTGACTCAAGTTCACTCAGAGCACTGGACCATGTTCTTTGATGGCTCTAAAATGCTGAATGGTTTCGGGGCTGGGGTAGTATTCGTTTCCTCCCGAGGAGATAAGCTCAGATATGTACTCCAGATTCACTTTGATTCCTCCAACAATGAAGCAGAATACGAAGCACTTTTGTATGGGTCTACGATGACTCGGATTTAGTGGTTAACCAAGTGATGAAAGAGTGGGACGTCAGAAGCCCAGCTATGACTGGTTACTGCAATGCAGTAAGAAAGCTGGAGAATAAATTCGAGGTGTTAGAGCTTCATCACATACCCCGACTGAAAAATCAAGCAGCTGATGACTTGGCGAAGATAGGTTCCAAAAGAGAAGCCATTCCCAGTGGCGTGTTTTTGGAGCATGTTCACGCGCCGTCAGTTCAAGAGGATCCTTTCACCGAAGAAGCCCCACAGCCAAAAAGTGCCACGGATCCGACTGAAGTTGAGGTCCCAGCCGTAGTCGACCTAATCATGGAAGTTCTGGTTATCACTCCCGACTGCACAGTGCCTTACATCGCGTATATCCTAAGGAAAGAGCTCCCAGAGAATGAAGAAGAGGCTTGGCAGATCGTCCGTCGATCCAAGACCTTTACTGTCATGAAGGGACAGTTGTACAGAGAAAGTGCGACTGGAGTCAGCCAGAAATGCATAACGCCGGAAGAGGGTCGGATGATTCTCAACGACATCCACTCGGGGACCTGTGGCCATCATGCGTCCTCTCGGACCATCATGGCTAAAGCATACCGAGCGTGTTTTTACTGGCCCAGAGCAAATGAAATGGCGAAAGAGATAGTCGACAAGTGTGAAGGATGTCAATTCTACTCCAATATGTCACACAAGCCCGCCTCAGCCTTGAAGACCATTCCAATCATCTGGCCTTTCGCTGTTTGGGGGTTAGATATGGTTGGACCACTGAGAACTGGCAGGAGCGGCTTCACCCATGTACTGGTGGCAGTCGACAAGTTCACCAAGTGAATCGAAGCCAAGCCCATTAAAAATCTTGATGCTGGCACTGCCATCAGCTTCATCAGAGAATTGATATTCAGATGTGGAGTTCCGCATAGCATCATCACTGATAATGGGTCAAACTTCGATTCCGATCAATTCAAAACCTTCTGCACTTCTCAAGGCACACGAGTCGACTATGCTTCAGTCGCCCACCCCCAGTCGAATGGACAAGCAGAAAGAGCAAACAGCCTAATTCTCAAAGGACTGAAACCCCGGTTGATGCGTGACCTCAAGCACGCAGCAGGCGTGTGGGTCGACGAACTTCCATCAGTTCTTTGGGGATTGAGGACTACTCCAAATCGGTCGACTGGGAGAACTCCGTTCTTTCTGGTCTACGGAGTTGAAGCGGTTCTGCCAAATGACCTGCTTCACAATGCACCGCGAGTCGAGCTCTACTCTGAAGTCGAAGCAGAACAAGCCCGGCAGGACGCAGTCGACCTTCTGGAAGAAGAAAGAGAGATGACCATGATCTGATCGACCATCTATCAGCAAGACTTGCGCCAATTCTACGCCATAAATGTGAAGAGCCGAGCCTTCCAAGAAGGAGACTTGGTCCTCCGAGTGGACCAACAGAAGCCACACAAACTCGCCCCTACTTGGGAAGGCCCCTTCATTGTTACCAAAGTTCTCCACAACGGAGCATACCGTCTTTACAACGTCGATCGCCATATTGATGAGCCATGAGCTTGGAATGCGGATCTACTCCGCCCCTTTTACACTTAAGTACTCACTCGGATGAGATGCAATAAAAGTACTCCTGTAGTTTATCTATCAAAGACAAAAGTGTTATAATTTTCCCATTAATTTTTGCCGCTTTTGCTTGTGTAAGAAATCCCCCAGTGGGTGGCTTAGCTGCGAATCCGTTTCGCCTAAGTTTGTAATTTTTTTTCCTGCCGAGTGACGAGCAAGCCTCTCAGTCGGAGACTTAGCTGCGAATCCGTTTCGCCTAAGTATTTGAAGTCCTACTGAGTGGAGAGCAAACCTCCCACTCGGGGGCTTAGCTGCGAATCCGTTTTCGCCTGAGTGTTTGAAATCCTGCCGAGTGGAGAGCAAACCTCCCACTCGGGGGTTTAGCTGCGAATCCGTTTCGCCTAAGTGTTTGAAGTCCTGCCGAGTGGAGAGCAAACCTCCCACTCGGGGGCTTAGCTGCGAATCCGTTTCGCCTAAGTGTTTGAAATCCTGCCGAGTGGAGAGCAAACCTCCCACTCGGGGGCTTAGCTGCAGTCCAGTACTCGCCTAAGTGTTTGAAATCCTACCGAGTGGAGAGAGAACCTCCCACTCGGGGGCTTAGCTGCAGTCTAGTACTCGCCTAAGTGTTTAAAAATCCTACCGAGTGGAGAGCAGACCTCCCACTTGGGGGCTTAGCTGTAGTCCAGCACTCGCCTAAGTATGAAATTCATTCCGATCCGCAAGGACGACAAGGTGCAGGTCGACTGCTACCTTCTCCTTCGAGCTACGACACAAATACAATGAGAAACAATAAAAATCCCACTGAGTGGTGAGCCTGTCTCCCACTCGGGGGCTTAGCTGCGATCCAGTACTCGCCTAAGTATTTAAAATCCTACCGAGTGGTGAACCTGCCTCTCACTCGGAGGCTTAGCCGCAGCCTAGTGCTCACCTAAGTGTTTAAAATCCTACCGAGTGGTGAATCTGCCTCTCACTCGGAGGCTTAGCTGCAGCCCAGTGCTCGCCTAAGTGTTTAAAATCCTACCGAGTGGTGAATCTGCCTCTCACTTGGAAGCTTAGCTGCAGCCCAGTGCTCGCCCAAGTGTTTAAAATCCTACCGAGTGGTGAGTCTGCCTCACACTCGGAGGCTTAGCTGCAGTCCAGCACTCGCCTAAGTACGAAAATCGTTCCGACCCGCAAGGATGGCAAGGTGCAGGTCGAATGTTATCTTCTCCTCCAGGCTCCGGTACAAATACAACATGCGCTCTACAAGGACGACGAGGTGCAGGTCGACTGATTACCTTCTCCTCCGGGCTCCGTTACAAATACCACGTGCGCTCTGCAAGGACTACGAGGTGCATGTCGACTGTTACCTTCTCCTCCGGGCTTCGGCACAAATACAACGTGCGCTCTACAAGGTCGGCAATGTGCAGGTCGACTGCTACCTTCTCCTTCGAGCTTCGGCACAAATACAATGTGCGCCTCATCTTGGGTCACAAGGACGCAAGTCGACTGAAATCTGTGCTCCAGCCTGCAAGAGCAAGTCCCAAGCACGAAAATATATTCCGAGCGAAGAACAATGTCATTCTAATATGAATGCAAACATATTCAACCGCAAAGCCAAGTTTAGATAGCATCCTATGGATCCAGAAGTACTCAGGCATCAAGCCTGTTAAAGTTTATCGGTTACAAAAACCACTCGGCATTCCGAGGCAAGTTTAAGGCATCAAGCATAGAAGTTTTTTACTCCTCCGGTGGAGGACTAGAAGGCGCGACAAACTCGTCCAGGTCGATTCCATCAGCAATCCGAGTGGCAGCAGCAATGAATGTCTCCATGAAGGATCCGAAGTCGTGCTTCTTAGTATTGGCCACCTTGAGGGACGCCAGCTTTTCCTCTCGTGCATCTTTGTAGTGGACACGGACTAAAGACAGAGCTACATCAGCACCGCACCTGGTAGAAGACTTCTTCCACTCTTGCACTCGGCCTGAGACTTCATTCAGTCGAGTCATCAAAGACTCTCTACGCACTTCAATTTACCATGGATCCGCAAGGACGACAAGGTGCAGGTCGACTGCTGCCTTCTCCTTCGAGCTACGACACAAATACAATGAGAAACAATAAAAATCCCACCGAGTGGTGAGCCTGTCTCCCACTCGGGGGCTTAGCTGCGATCCAGTACTCGCCTAAGTATTTAAAATCCTACCGAGTGGTGAACCTGCCTCTCACTCGGAGGCTTAGCCGCAGCCTAGTGCTCACCTAAGTGTTTAAAATCCTACCGAGTGGTGAATCTGCCTCTCACTCGGAGGCTTAGCTGCAGCCCAGTGCTCGCCTAAGTGTTTAAAATCCTACCGAGTGGTGAATCTGCCTCTCACTTGGAGGCTTAGCTGCAGCCCAGTGCTCGCCCAAGTGTTTAAAATCCTACCGAGTGGTGAGTCTGCCTCACACTCGGAGGCTTAGCTGCAGTCCAGCACTCGCCTAAGTACGAAAATCGTTCCGACCCGCAAGGATGGCAAGGTGCAGGTCGAATGTTATCTTCTCCTCCAGGCTCCGGTACAAATACAACATGCGCTCTACAAGGACGACGAGGTGCAGGTCGACTGATTACCTTCTCCTCCGGGCTCCGTTACAAATACCACGTGCGCTCTGCAAGGACTACGAGGTGCATGTCGACTGTTACCTTCTCCTCCGGGCTTCGGCACAAATACAATATGCGCTCTACAAGGTCGGCAATGTGCAGGTCGACTGCTACCTTCTCCTTCGAGCTTCGGCACAAATACAATGTGCGCCTCATCTTGGGTCACAAGGACGCAAGTCGACTGAAATCTGTGCTCCAGCCTGCAAGAGCAAGTCCCAAGCACGAAAATATATTCCGAGCAAAGAACAATGTCATTCTAAGATGAATGCAAACATATTCAACCGCAAAGCCAAGTTTAGATAGCATCCTATGGATCCAGAAGTACTCAGGCATCAAGCCTGTTAAAGTTTATCGGTTACAAAAACCACTCGGCATTCCGAGGCAAGTTTAAGGCATCAAGCATAGAAGTTTTTTACTCCTCCGGTGGAGGACTGGAAGGCGCGACAAACTCGTCCAGGTCGATTCCATCAGCAATCCGAGTGGCAGCAGCAATGAATGTCTCCATGAAGGATCCGAAGTCGTGCTTCTTAGTATTGGCTACCTTGAGGGACGCCAGCTTTTCCTCTCGTGCATCTTTGTAGTGGACACGGACTAAAGACAGAGCTACATCAGCACCGCACCTGGTAGAAGACTTCTTCCACTCTTGCACTCGGCCTGGGACTTCATTCAGTCGAGTCATCAAAGACTCGAGGTCGTTCTGAAGCGTCTCCCCTGGCCAGAGTGTCATGTCGATTCGCGACATTGCTGCCTTTAGTCGGGCCAGATAGTCCACCACACCAGCGACGCGAGACTCCAGTCGAAGAACATTCATGGAGGCTTCATCCTTCATTGGAGAGTTGATGGGATCCAAGCCTGTCCCCACTCAACTGGTCTCTTCCTCAAAGTTTTGGCAGAATTCTGTAAACGCAAGTCAAACATAAACCAGCAGTTCCGCGACGAATCGACGTTGACAGGTTGACTTCAGATCATTCCTGTCGACATAAAAAGGTTACCTTCAAGCATCAGGAACAACTTCTTGGCGAGCCCTCCCAGATAAGCTTCCAGATCATTCTTCTTCCCCACCAGTTCACTTGCCTTGTCACTCAGAGCAATCTTATCGTTCTTCAGATGGCTGACTTCCTTCTTGGCCGCGTCGAGAGCAGCTTTCAAGTTGACGTTCTCTTCTTCGAGTTTGCCGAATGAAGTCGGCTTCTCTTCCGCCAGCTTTGTTTTATCCAATACAGCCTTCTGCGCCTCAGCAAGTTCCTGGTCCTTCTTGTTTAGAGCCACCTTCGTTTTCTCTGCAAAATGACAAGGTGGTCAGAATCAATAATGGGCAGAAAGATAAAAACAATCGTCAAGTTCTCACCAATCGTACCTGTTGCCTCGTCCTTCGCCTTCTGGAAGTTCTCCTGAACAAGTTTCAATTCAAGGTCGAGGTGGATATGTTTCTTTTCCAACTCAGTATAATGGGCCACGAGTTTGCAAGATTTCTGCAAAAGAGTCAGTCGACAGACATCAAAGAGAGGTTACTTCCGAGTGACTAAGAGAAAAACAGCAACGTTTCTAAGACTACAGTAGAATCAAAATATTCAACAGTAGTCTCGGGGACTACACCCAGTGGGTGCACTCAGCGTGTCCCCACTAGTTCTACCGACTCGATTGACCAGTCGACCGAAAGGAACAAAGAGATTATGGTCTCATCATAGTCTACAAAAAAAAAGAAAAAAGAGAGAGAGTTCTTCAGACTACAGTCGACTGCCAGCAGTCCACCATAGCCTCGGGGACTACACCCAGTGGGTGCACTCAGCGTGCCCCCACAGGTCCTGACATTCCACTCGACATGGCCCGACCGGACCGAGTGAAGAAATTTCAACTACAAAGACTACAGTCGACTCCCAGCAGTCCACCATAGTCTCGGGGACTACACCCAGTGGGTGCACTCAGCGTGCCCCCACCAATCTACAAACCCAATCGACACACCTAGACACAAAGAGATTTTGGAAAGAAAATATTCAGATAACATATCCTAACAGAACAGGCGGTTGCCAACTAACCTGGACATTACTCTGAAGGGCTGTGCTTGCATCATAAGCCGCTTGGCTAGCTTCCCGGATCGCCTTCACCTGCTCCTTCATAATCCTTGTGTGGCGTATAGCCTCCTTAGCAGCGCTCGCCTGGTCCTCTAGGACGTGGTGTGTGGCGAAAAAGGAGGGCAGTTCAGCAGTCGACGACGAAGGCCGGACACTCGTCAGCGGCACAGTGAAAGTCACGGAATGCCGAGCGATGTCGCCACCTTCTTGAACCAGTGCCTCAGGTGCTGACGCAGTCCGAGTGGCCTTGCCAGCTGCGGCCTGTCTATTCTTCCTCGCCCTCAGGGGCACCTCGTCATCGTCATCAGGAAGATCAATGACGTGACGAGGAGCTGCAAGATAAATCCAGAGTTGGAAACGAAGATCCAATCGACCAAAAGCAAAAACTACAAGAGAACGTACCAGGGTTGGAGGTGACAGTGTCTTCCATTTCTTGGTCGCCGTCCTTGGCAGAGGTCTCGGAGGTAGCGGCACTACAGATTTCAGAAACCGGTTGGTTAGTCGATGAGTCGACCGGAAGTTCACTCGAGCTGAACAAGGAAACACAAATCCTGTTGTTACCCGGAGATGGTGGGAATGGCCATTTTCATATTAGGCAAGGCCTTCGGTGGCTTTGATGACTCCACCCGCGGATGCTTCGGCACTTTTTCTGTCGGCACCGGAGAGGCCGTCCGAGGGCGCTTTGTCGATGACACAACGGGCGCAACCGCTTTGCCTCGCTCCCTCGCGGGGTCATGGGCGAGCTTGGATCGCCTTTCCATGCGAGGAGGATCGACTTCCATTTCCTCCTCCTCCTCCTCGCTGGAGCCGTCTTCAACTTCTTCCCCCTCGCCGTCAGATTGCCACTCCTCCACCTCACTTTCACCTCCACTCGCCTCTCCCTCCTCGGCTTGTTCCTGTGCCCCGTTGGGCATCAAGTGCATTTCAGTCGTGACCTAGAAGACAGCAAACAAGACAAAAGTCAGTCAGTTGATTTCAAACAGACAGAATCTCAGTCGGAAATGCAGAATTGGACCTTGTCAACTTCATATGATTGGTCGAGTGGAACGAACCTTCTGGCTCCTCGGGGGTTGTCCTTGTTCCCCGTAATGCTTCCCATCCACCGCTCCAGCGTGGCACCATCGATATCCTTCGGGTGGATCCGAGTGGTGTCCTCAGTTCTAGAATACATCCACATAGGATGATCTCGAAATTGGAGCGGCTGGATGCGTCGCCGGAGGAAGACTTCCAGGAGGTCCATACCAGTCACCCCATCACGGATGAGCTACACGACACGCTCGACCAACACCCTCACCTGCACCTTCTCCTCCAAGATCACCTTCAAAGAGGAGGGCTTCCTCACTAGCTCCATGGAAAAGGGAGGGAGCCCGGTCGACTGCCCTGGCGTCGGCTGGTCCTTGCAGTAGAACCAAGTCGACTGCCACCCACGGACGGAGTCGGGCAAAACCATGGTCGGAAAAGAACTTTTCCCCCTCAACTGGATCCCAAGACCCCCGCACATCTGAATCACATGTGTCCTCTCGTCACTCGGATTTGCCTTCTCCACTGTCTGGGAGCGACAGGTGAAGATGTACTTAAAGAGGCCCCAGTGAGGCCAGCAACCCAAGAAGCATTCACACAAAGACACATAGGCGGCGAGGTACACTATGGAGTTGGGTGTGAAGTGGTGGAGTTGTGCCCCAAAGAAATTCAGAAACCCCCGGAAGAAAGGGTGGGGCAGCAAAGAAAACCCACGGTCGACGTGGGTGGCCAGAAGAATGCACTCACCCTCCTGAGGCTGCGGCTCTGACTCCCTCCCCGGGAGCCGCCCCGATCCATTGGGATCAGCCCTCCGTCGGCCAGGTCGTCGAGATCCGCCTGAGTAATTGTCGAGCGGATCCAGTCGCCCTGGATCCAGCCCGGCGGCAGGCCGGTCCTCGATGAAGAGCCACTCCGACTAGTTCCCCTCCCCCTCGCCTTCGCCGTCGCTTTCTTCGCCCGCTCCAGAGCCGCCGTCTTCTCCTTCACCATCGTCGCTGGCGAAGCACGCGCGGGGCAGCGGCGCTGAGGCAAAAGCTAACGCGGCGGAGAAATCTGGAGAAGAGGGAGGAATGAGGGCGCACTGTTGAAAAAACCCCGTCCGGCGCTTTATATAAGGCTGCTTCCGAGTGGCTGACATGTGGGCCCGGACGATCCTGTCAAATCCCGCAACAGTCGCGCGCGTGATACATGGCGAAAAAGGTGGCGCGGAAATTGAGGCATCCCTGCCTTATCCTGTCCGATTGCTGCGGCCTCGCCTCGTCCCACGCGCTTCCCAAAATTCGAATCCCACAGAATCTGCGAGTTGCAGAACGACTCGTCAGACAGAAGATCTCCTCCGCTCTGACACTCGGAGCTCCCCCAATCGAAAACTTCACTCGACAGATACAAAGAATGGATCAAGGCGACTGAAAAAGAAGTTGGTGCCGTCATCTAAAAGTTCATTGATCCAAGACAAGACATGCTCACAGCACAAGAAACGGGTCAGAAAAATTCTCAACTCCTTCCCCACTCAAACCCCGATCCATTCGGGGGCTAATGATGAAGCTATGTACCTAGGGTAGGGTCATGGACCTGTCTAAATTACCCTACCCAAGGACATCTCTAGAAGAAACTACCTGTCAGTCGACCCAGAGGTGATCCACTCGACAGACTCTGGGACACTCGACCGCGAAGATAACCACTCGACCATGGAGCTAACCACTCGACGGCTAGGAGATCTAAAGTCACTCTACACGCAACGGTATGTCATTAAGTAGCCTTTATGGTCTTCATAGCACTTTATGTGGGCGTTACCAGTAACCCCCGGTCTTAATGTACTTTAAACCCTGCATAATTGAGGGCTGGAGGGGTCTGACGAACTCTATATAAGCCACCCCCCTCCTCATTGTAAAGGGTTCGCACCCCTGTAACTCACACGCATATAATCCAGTCGACCGCCTCCGGGCTCCGAGACGTAGGGCTGTTATTTCCTCCGAGAAGGGCCTGAACTCGTAAAACTCTTGCGTGTACAACAACTCCATTGCTAGGATCTTGCCTCTCCCTTAGTACCCCCTTACACTACTGTCAGACTTAGAACCACGACATGCGATGGCGTTGAACGGATACTCCAGAAGTTGGGAGTGCAAAGTAGAGTAATGAGGAACTTAATTTTGTTCGAGTGTTGATTGTGAAGAAGATGAAAAGGGACTACAGTTGCAAGTGGAGTCACATGGAGTCTGGAAGTAGCTGAGGTGCTCATGGTGTATCTCAAGTCCAATGCACATGGAGGTTCGACGCATGGATGAATCCAATGTGGTCAAGAATATTTGCCAAGGTGAAGTTTGTTAGAGATGTGTCAAATATTATTGTATAAGGTAGGTTACAGTTGGACTCTGAGTCGTACGGTGTGTAGACAGGATATGGAATCAGTTCCCAAATAGGACACTTATATTCTAGGCCTCTTATATAATGAGGGGTAGACACACGATGTAATCTATGCCAACATAATAGCACAGACACGTGAGGGAGCCGGTGGCATGTGCCGGCACCCGAGCGGTTGGTGTGCGGTATTATAGCGGTGTCATGGGGAGGAGCGCCCGTAGTCAGGCCCCGGGATGTAGCCATATTGTTGAACCTCGTTAACAGATCTCAGTCGTGCTTGTGTGATTGCTTTGTCCTTGGTAGATCGACTGTGCGCCTCGAATTTATTCTAACAATGTCGCTGCTACTTCAATTCTCTCGCATCTGCTCTGGGCGACGTTAATGCGGAGCGGCCGCTCTACATCGGCATAAATGCGGGCAGCTGACGCCAGGCAGGAATACACGCGGGCACCTTATTTATTATTTCACATCTTATTGGGCAAACTAAATACAACATATTGAAGTAGTTGTATGTTAAGCTGTTGGTTGATGACATGATATATTTTACTAACAAACTAACATACAAACTGTTGGAGAGGCCCTCGCTCGAATCTCAAAATAATAAGGAAATAAAAAGGAACAAGAGAAGATTTGTAGATGGCGGCACGGTGGTTGCTAGGGGGCCTCATTTGCGAGCAACAATCACTAGCGGCGCCATGGTACTTGTGCGCCAACGTATAAAATTCGTTACCTTACCGGTAGATTGGTTGTTTCTTTTTCCGGCAAACCAGTAGATTGATTTTGCAACAAGAAACAAAGGAGCGCATGCCAACAACTCGTACTACTCCATAAATCAGAGGCCGGAAGAGTACAATGTAGAGAGCGCTTTTAAGCTGGAAAAATCCACGGATTCATTCCCTTGTTCTTCTGCTCGACGGACCCATGGACGGAGATTCTGTTCTGCCGTCCTCGTCGACGGAAATGAATGCGTGACAGAGTGTGGATGCTAATTAGTACAGTATGTTCCAGCGCAAACTGCATGCTCCTGCTTAATTGAACTTCCCTAGGCTTAGCGACCACAGAATTCACTTTGCGGCTCATACTTGAGGTGATGTTGACGATTCACTCTTGTCGCCTGTTGCCTTCTCTCGTGCGGTTTTGTCTTCGACGTTGTTTGCAGTTCGCTCATTCGCACGGGCCCCATCTTCAACCAGGGATCCAGTGCGCGTCAGTTCCTTGACCTTGCGGAATTCATGGTAGTGATTGCGGTGGTGCTCCTTGAAACTCACTGATGATTTGTCAGCTTCTGAGTCTGCATCAACACCCAACATTTATCACTGCATGTTCAAATAACGTCCTGGACTCGGATGATGAGCTTATTATTGCCCATTACGTTGACAATGAAGTATACACTTGCGCATGACATCAAATACAAATATAAATCATGATATAAGATGCAGACTTAGAAAGAGTCACAAAAGGTTTAACTTAGCTAGGAAAACAGAAAAGCTATATGATCTCATTACAGAAAGAGTCATTAGTTGGATCAACTATGGACCTCATTACAGAAAGTTGATACCATAAAATGGAGTTGCATAACTCAGCTAGTCAAATAAATTCATCATCCGAAATTATTATTTACTATAGTAACTCTAGAAACATAAAATGGTTACTGAGAAAGAAGCTACCAACCACCATCATGTTCTATGGCATCTGCGTCATCATCTGAGGATGCCCACTCATCATCCTTTGAATCATTTTTACTTGAAGAGGCCACACCATTTAAAGCAGTTAATATATCTTCTGCACTAACAGTCGCATCTAGACACTTGTCGAAAGGGTGTGTTGGTGATAGTGACCCTAGAGAGAGCAATCAGTGAAAAACATCAGCACCCGCACATTATGAGCACAAATAGTGGTCAGATATGATGAGATACAGGTAACAAAACATGTACCATCATCATCCATCATAGGGTGATACGGTGTCTTGGGCTCGGCTATCTTCTGCCGCACTGGCTTGTTTGATTCAATCTCATACAGATTGTCCTCATTCCACTTCACACGATGAGAGCTGGAGAAAAAAAATCAAAATAATGAAGGAAAATCAAGCAAGTTGAGGTCTAGCTCACACTTATGCAGCCAGTTCAGTTGTTTCATTAGCTCTGGATCATAGCAAAACATTTGCGCAAAAAACATGGTTTCATGTACAATACCGTATAAAAATGGAAATGGTACTACAAAATCATACCCATTTTTGCCAATACCACATCCTTGTAGAAATCGATAGCTAGGCCTTATGGTGTTTAAGCAGGCAACAGAACAATGCTATTTCCTAAGACTTCATAGTACCGTAAAATGCAAAAGCCAAATAGAAAATTCTGTATTCAATATAAGCCCTTTGACATATTAGCTCTATCAGTACCTCCAGTTTCTCAACCAGGGAAATCTATTTTTTACTCCCTCCGTTCCAAAATAGATGACCCAACTTTATACTAAAGTTAGTACAAAGTTGGGTCATCTATTTTGGAACGGAGGGAGTATAAAACATGGATTAAGTTCAAGACTCTCTACGCACTTCAATTTACCATGTCATGTTGCAACGTAAAGTTCAATTGTATTCCTCAGGACACCAAACAAATATGCTGGGCACTTGTTCACAAGTTGGTAAAAAAATGCTTATGCTCCATCATTATGCTAGCCCAGAGATAATCAAGACTTGAAATAACCCAAGTCAAGTAATGGAGTAATAACTAAGACTCTGAAAAACATGCATACCGAAATAAGTCAGTATGCATGATATCTTTCAACAGCTTCTTATTGATTCAAAGGATGAATTAAGACTACTAACCTCATGCTTTAAGTTTCTTAACCTCCCAGTGATGATGAGTGAAGATCAAGAAATGTTTAGACAGCAAATCGAAGCCAGATAACACACCTATTCTATGTTTTCCTGCAGAAAAAAACTGTCAAGACTCAAGAGTAAATCGAACAAATATGCACATATTATGGAAGAATTATCAGAAAACTACACATTTAATCTTGCATTTGACAAAAGTGCACATACTCTGCAATAATGTTTCGATAATGTGCACGTTCATTAACTCGTAGTATATGAGACCGAATCCGACATGCAGGACCCATCTAATAGTGCATTTGACACATGGGAGGTGGGACCAGCTAATGACCAGAGGGCAGTTGTCAGCAAGAATCTATGGCTTTTGTAATCACAGAACTAATAATTTTTAACATACTTGCACCATTCATCCATCCATCTACAAATAAACTAACATCATGCATTCATCAATCAAGCAAATCATCTACATCCATGTATCCATCCATTGTTCCATACTCTTCCATGTAAAGAGAAGAACAAGCAAATCATCTGCATCCATCCACTCTTTCATGTACAAAGAAGAAAAAGAGAGGCTCACCGAGGCAGAGGTCCAAGGACAGCAGCTGCCGGCTGGGTGGGCTCGCCGGGGCCGGCGGAGGATGGCAGCGGATGGCGGTTAGGGCGGTCGGAGCCGGCGGGGCAGAGGACCTCAGGGGCCGGCGGGATGGGGGTCGGAGGAGGCGGCGCGGAGGAATGCTTCGGCCGGCCTGATGGAGGCGTCGGGACCACGCTCGTGGGCTCCGACGAAGCCGCCGGTCGTCGAAACCTTAAAATCCAAATGTTTTATTTTGTGGGAGCTCCAGAATCGAACCAAAAAAATGCTGCTTCTGAATTGTGGTTCGATGCAAACCAATCTGTGGTTGGATGGTTAGAGGGACTGTGGTATCCCCAGCCCACCAGGGTTCAAATCCTGGTGCTCGCATTTATTCCTGCATTTATTTCAGGATTTCCGGCGATGCACATTCAGTGGGAGGAGACAATATGCTAGTTCAGTCTTTCGGAGGTGCTCATAGGGGTAGGGTGTGCGTGTGTGCGATCCCGGGGATACCGTGAAACCAAATGAGGCCTTACGAGAAAATCCCATCCTTGCCGTGAACTGAACTGAATAAGCCATCATAGCGACTAGCATCTACGGAAATTTGCAAGAGTGGACGACCTCGCGTGCTCAGTGTATCATTATGCACTTGTTCGCATTGGGATACGGGTTGTTGAACATATTGTCAGGTGTATACTGTCGTGGAATTGTCATGGCAGATGTCCTCTTGCAAGGACTTAGTCGCGAGGCCAACGCATCTATGTGGTAGCTTGAGAGGGGTTGGGCGGAGTCGAGAGACGCTAGGCGGATCATCACAGAAGACGAGGATTTAGATAGCTTCGGGCCCCGGGAAACATCATCCGGAATAGCCCTACATGCTGTTTGAGGCTAGGTCTCATTATGCTCATCGAGAGTCGCCGCATAAGCCGGCTCCCCCTTTGTGTCTGGCCCTAGATATTGTTTCTTGTTACTTGTCCCTCTTTGGGGTGCCCTGCTCCTCCTTATATAAGTTAGAGGGGCGGGTTACATGTGGAGTCCAAATAGGATTAGGACTAGCCTATCTTCTACTACAAGCCGGATACAAGTCCAGGTCTTGATTCCTTGTAAGGAAGATATTCCTCACGCCTTTACTCTTAAGCCGGCCTACCATAACATAAGCCGGCCTTCTGGGCCTTGAGCCTCCTGGGCCCCTGGGTCTTGTCGCTCCTCTGATCCGCTTGCCAGGTCACCCATAAGTCGCCAGGATCGGGCGGGTCACTTAGTGTGTCGTCCAGCCAGGGCGGGTCATCAGTGAGTCGCCAAGTCTGACTGGGTTATACTTCCGGCCGGGTTACACCGCGGGGTATATCCCCGACATATACTATGTCCAGACAAAAAGTATCCAGCCCGTATGGTCGAGGGGCTGACCCACGTCAACAGTGCACATTTCGTTTGGCACTTGACGGGCAGAGGTCATGTACCAATTGCACGCGACGTGGACGGTAAGCGGGGTGGGTGAGCTGGTCAATAGACTCCACTAGTAGAAAAAGGGCCTAATGTGAAGCACATTAGTCCCGGTTGGTAGTTGAACTGGCACTAATGTGACTATTAGTGCCGGTTCCAACGGCTAGGTGGGCGGTGACCATTAGTACCGGTTCGTGACGAACCTCTAGTCCCGGTTCGTGCCACGAACCGGGAGTAAAGAGGTGGTGGCAGGCTGGTGTCAGGCTGCGGCCCCACCAACACCTTTAGTCCCGGTTCGTGGCATGAACCTGTACTAGAGATGCACCTTTAGTCCCGGTTTGTATAACCAACCGGGACTAAAGATCACCCTATATAAACCCTTCGTCCAGCCCGAGCTCTCTGTTCTTCCCCTTTCATTCCTTCCTCTTCTCTGTTCTTCCCCTCTTCCTCGAGCTCATCACACATTTTGCTCAAATTTTGTCAAGATTTGAAGGCCCCCATCCATTCAAGTGATCACAAATGTTAGCAACTTTGTCCTTTCATCTCTCATTGCTAGATTAGCTCTTGCAATGCTCTATATAGTGATTAATTTTAGGGTTTTAGTAATTTGGGAGGAATTATATGTGGTAGTTTATTTGATTTATATGCAATTTAGGCTCAAAATAACTCTTAGTTTGCATATGTAGGTGTGGTTTACTTAGTGCCTTCCCATCTCCGTCCTAACCACCGTCGATCGTCCGCACCATCCCGTCGCCAGCACCACCTTGTGGTGAGCCTCTTGTTCTTATATTTTTTATAAAAAAATCATGTTTGTGTGATTTAGATATATAGTTACTTGTATAATTATCTTACCCGTACGTTTTTTGTTATACATAGTGCCATGGTTTTGATATCTATCCCCGTCGGCCCTCGTCCAGTTTATGATTTGGATGTGGTATATTCTCTTTTATAACTATTTGTTGCATTTCGTGTTTATGAAAAATTATGCCCATCAAGTTGACATAGATATTTTTATCTAGGAGGTATGTGAACAGGAAATTCCAACGACCCTATTGTCGAGTGGTTAAATTTAGTTGAAAATGAAAACGAGTATTTGAAAGAAAAATTGAAAAGAATTGAGGACGAGAAGATGGAATTGGAGTTGCATCTTGCTGATGTCGTCAATGATCACAAGATCAAGATGGAGAAAATGTGCTTGAAGATTAGAAATATTAGAAAATATGCCATTGGTAGTGAGGCTTGGTATCATTATGCTGTTTTATCAATTGTTACCTTAGTTGCCATCTTGATCGCATTTGTTGTTGCATTTAAATGCTTTAGCTAGAGAGTTTGTATGTTGTTTTATGAGAATAAGTGTGTATGGAACTTTATGTATGAACTTGTATTAATTTGGTCTTTTCGGTGCTGTGTAATGAAGATGAGCCGATAGTGGATGTACAATGAACGATGCTCTCCCCAGTTTGTTAATGGCGTGCGTACTTTTCTGCTTGCAGTTGAGGCAAACAAGCGGGCGGATGGTTTTATGTCTTGTCCATGTGCTGGCTGTAAGAATGATCAAAATTACTCTAAGTCAAAAAACCATTCATGTCCACTTGTTTGAGTCCGGTTTCATGCCCCACTATAATGTTTGGACCAAGCACGGAGAAACAGGGGTTATGATGGAAGACAATGAAGAAGAAGAGGACGACGACAGCTATCCTGTCCATGGATTCCCTGAATATGATGGTACAACAATGGGGGAAGAAGCTGAGCTGGCAATGCGGGAAGAAGCTGAGCCGACAATGTGGGAAGAAGCTGAAGAAGGCATCAGATGAGCCCGCTGATGATCTAGGTCGGGTCATTGCCGATGCAAAGAGAAACTGCGCAAGTGTGAAGGAGAGGCTGAAGTTGCAGCGCATGTTAGAGGACCACAAGAAATTGTTGTACCCAAATTGCAAAGCTGACAAGAAAAAGCTGGGCACCACACTGGAATTGTTGCAATGGAAGGCAGAGAATGGTGTATCTGACAAGGGATCTTGAAAGTTGCTGATAATGTTAAAGAATATGCTTCTAAAGGACAACGAATTGCCCGAGAGTATGTACGAAGCAAAGAAGGCTGTATGCCCCTAGGATTAGAGGTGCAGAAGATACATGCATGCCCTAATGACTGCATCCTCTACTGTGGTGAGTACGAGGATTTGAATGCATGCTTGGTATGCGGTGCATTGCGCTATAAGATCAGTCGCGATGACCCTGGTGATGTCAAGGGCGAGCGCCCTAGGAAGAAGATTCCTGCCAAGGTGATGTGGTATGCTCCTATAATACCATAGTTGAAACGTTTGTTCCAAAACAAAGAGCATGCCAAGTTGATGCGATGTCATAGAGAAGACCGTAAGAAAGACGGGAAGTTGAGAGTACCCACTAATGGGTCGCAGTGGAGAAAAATCGAAAGAAAGTACTAGGAGGACTTCGCAGGTGACGTAAGGAACATATGGTTTGGTCTAAGTGCAGATGGCATTAATCCTTTTGGGGAGCAGAGCAAGAATCATAGCACCTGGCCTGTGACTCTATGTATGTATAACCTTCCTCCTTGGTTGTGCATGAAGCGGAGTTCACTATGATGTCATTGCTCATCCAAGGCCCTAAGCAACCCGTCAACGACATTGATGTGTACCTAAGGCCATTAGTTGAAGAACTCTTACAGTTGTGGAATGAAAAAGGTGTACGTGCGTGGGATGAGCACGGACATGAGGAATTTGACCTACATGCATTGCTGTTTGTGACCATCAATGAGTGGCCTGCTCTTAGTAACCTTTCAGGATAGACAAACAAGGGATACCGCGCATGCACGCACTATTTGGATGATACCGACAGTATATATTTGGATAATTGTAAGAAGAATGTGTACGTGGGACATCGTCGATTTCTTCTGAGCAAGCATCCCGTAAGAAAGAAAGGCAAGCATTTCAAAGGCGAGGCAAATCACCCGACGAAGCCTTGCCACTGTACTGGGATGACGCTGAAGGCAACCTTTGGAAAGGGTCCTAGCGAACAATCTGTTCCGAATGACGCTGACGGACACGTACCATCTGGAAGAAGAAATCTATATTTTGGGACCAACCCTATTGGAAAGACATAGAGGTCCGCTCTGCAATCGACGTGATGCACGTGACGAAGAATCTTTGCGTGACCCTGCTTGGCTTCTTGGGCGTGTATGGGAAGACAAAAGATACACCAGAGGCATGGGAGGACCAGCAACATATGCATGGAAAGGACGGCATACATCAGGGCCATGCAGGCTATGCTCTTACCAAAGAAGAGAAGAAAATCTTCTTTGAATGCCTGCTCAGTATGAAGGTCCCGTCTGGCTTCTCGTCGAATATAAAGGGAATAATAAATATGGCGGAGAAAAAGCTTCAGAACCTGAAGTCTCATGACTGGCACGTGATTATGACGCAACTGCTTCTGGTTGCATTGAGGGGGCTTCTACCGAAAAACGTTCGATTAACCATTGTGAAGCTGTGTGCATTCCTCAATGCAATCTCTCAGAAGGTAATCGATCCAGAAATCATACCAAGGTTGGAGAATGATTTGGTGCAATGTCTTGTCAGTTTTAAGTTGGTGTTCCCACCATCCTTCTTCAATATCATTACGCACGTCCTAGTTCACCTATGCGAAGAGATTGACGTTCTGGGTCCTGTATTTCTACACAATATGTTCCCCTTTGAGAGGTTCATGGGAGTCTTAAAGAAATATGTTCATAACCGTGCTAGGCCAGAAGGAAGCATCTCCAAGGGCCATGAAAATGAGGAGGTCATTGAGTTTTGTGTTGACTTTATTCCTGACCTTAAGCCGATCGGTGTTCCTGAATCACGGCATAAGGGCAGACTGGGTGGAAATGGCATGGTAGGACCGGATCAAATAATATGTATGGACGAGCATTCTCTCACTGAAGCACACTACATAGTTCTACAAAATTCCGCCTTGGTGGCTCCGTACATGGAGGAACACAAGAATATTCTAAGCTCCAAATACCCGGAGCAGTCTGAAGACTGTATTACACGTGAACAAACGAGGACTTTTGCCGGTTGGTTGCAGAGACGTGCCATGCATGACGACACTATTGAAGATGACCTGTACTTGCTGTCCCACTTACCATCTTCGAATATGATGACTTTCAAAGGGTATGAGATAATTGGGAATACATTTTACACGATCGCCCAAGATAAAAAGAGCACCAACCAAAACAGTGGTGTCCGCTTTGATGCAGTAACCAGTAGGGGAAAGGACACATATTATGGTTACATAGAGGAGATATGGGAACTTGACTATGGAAGTGATTTGAAGGTCCCTTTGTTTCGGTGCAAATGGGTCAATCTGACAAGAGGCGGCGTAAAGGAAGACCCGCAGTACGGAATGGCAACAGTGGATCTCAACAATCTTGCATATGCAGACAAACCATTCGTCCTAGCCAATCATGTGGCGCAGGTTTTCTATGTGAAGTACATGTCTACCAAGCCGAGAAACAGAAAAGATAAGGAAGCGAATACATCATACGATGAGCCAAAGCACCACATAGTTCTTTCTGGGAAAAGAAACATTGTGGGAGTGGATGACAAGACAGACATGTCAGAAGATTATGAAAAGTTTCATGAAATTGCTCACTTCACAGTGAATGTTGGCCCGAGCATCCAGTTAAATGATGAAAATTGTCCATGGCTATGACGCAAAGGGACACACAAGAAGAAAAAGTTTCACACCCAAAGATCCCACTCTAGGATGTGACCAACTTTACTGTCATCACTTTCTTCTCTAGTGAGTTTCCGGACTTATATATCTGGAAAGTGCCACTTTGGACAAACCGTAGGGAATCTTTGTAATAGTTAGGGTGCTTATGTGTTTTGGCATTTGAAACGTGGACTTGTGTGCTTCGGACAAAGGCATCAATTTTAAACCCTTTCGGACTTCATTTGGTATTTTTCATGCATTTACTAATTTTTTGAGCTAAATAACCCTGAAATTGAAAAGCACTACAAATGAACTCTTAAAAGGTTGAAAGTTAGCATGGTATCATCATTTCACCCACATAGCATGTGCTAAAAAGTTGAGGGGGTTACGGTAAAAACTGGATGCACTTTGTGTACAAAATGGATAATCTCTTTCGAAGTGTCAGGGTTTCGGACGAAAACTCATCTGTGACAAAGGCATTTCATTTTTTTAAACTTATTACAACTCTAGACTTTTTGTGCGTTCAATATACACCATTCAAAGCCATGTCATCAATTTTCAACCCTTTCTGACTTCATTTGCTATTTTTCATGCATTTACTAATTTTTTGAGCTAAATGACCCTAAAATTGAAAACACTACAAATGAACTCTGAAAAGGATGAAAGTTGGCATGGTATCATCATTTCACCCACATAGCATGTGCTAAAAAGTTGAGAGGGTTACAACAAAAATTAGATGCACTTCTTGTACAAAATGGACAATCTCTTTCGATGTATCAGGGTTTCAGATGAAAACTCATCTGTTACAAAGGCATTTCGTTTTTTAAATAAACTAAGTATTACCAAATTGAATATAATAATAAAACACACTAATATTAAACCTAAGAAAAAATAATCATTGAAAAATCTATTTGTAAAGTAAAGTTATTCACAAATTAGTGATTGACACAAATTTCAAATAATTCAAATTTAAACTATTCAAATTTTAAAACTACTGGTACTAAGAGAAAGTTTGTAATTGTTTGTACCTAAAGCAAAAATATTCACAAAGAAACTCTAAATACAGCAAAAAACAACTCAGAAATAAATAAAAGAAAATAAATAAAGCAGAAAAGAAAAAAGAAAAAAAGAAAAAAAAGCCCGCCTACTCGGCCACAGCGGCCTGCATATGACTAGAAACCCAACCTGTAGTTGGGCCAGGATGCAGGCCCGCAAGCCCAGTATGCCCAACAGGTCATCACAGTAGAGGTAGGTACCCCTTTAGTCCCGGTTGGAGCCACCAACCGGGACTAAAGGCCTGCGCTTCCTGCCGCTTGGCCTGGCCAAAACAGACCTTTAGTCCCGGTTGGTGGCTCCAACCGGAACTAAAGGTCCCTCCTATATAAGAAAACACTTCGAAAATTTTCAGTTTCATCCCCCACTTCTTCGTCCTCTTCTTTGTTCGACATCGCCGCCGCTCCCGTCGCCGCCCCCGTCGTGCGCCGTTGGTGTTGCCATCCCCGTCGCCACCCCGTCGCCGCACCCGTCCCCATCGCGCCGTCCCTGCGTCGCCGCGCCCGTCCCCGTCGCCTCGCCCCGCCGGCCGTCGGCCCCGCTGTAAGACTCGCCCCCTGTCGCACCATGGCCGCCCTTGAGCCCGCACACACACACACACATTACACACATGCATGCACACACACACACACATGTACAGTGATAACCCACAAGTATAGGGGATCCCAACAGTTTTTGAGGGTAAGTACCCAAATTTATAGATTCGACACAAGGGGATCCAAAGAATATTTAAAGGTATTAGCAGCTGAGTTGTCAATTCAACCACACCTGGAGATAAATTATCTGCATCAAAGTGATCAGTAGCAAAGTAGTTTGATAGTTTTGATAGTATTGACAACAACAACGGTAACAGTAACAGTGATAGCAGTAATATTGTAGCAGTAACGATAGCAGTAGCAATAGTAGTAACTTAGCAAGAATAATATATGATAAATTCGTAGGCATTGGATCGGTGACTTGTTGGATGATATTCATCATGTGACAATTATAACCTAGGGCGATACGGCACTAGTTCGAGTTCATCAATATAATGTAGGGATGTATTCCATAAATAGTCATACGTGCTTTATTAAAAGAACTTGCATGACACCTTTTGTCTACCCTCCCGTGGTAGCTGGTTCCATATTTGAAACTAAGGAATATTAAGGTGTCCTTTCAATAGAGAACCGGAAAAAAGCATTAACACATAGTGAATACATGAACTCCTCAAACTACGGTCATCACTGAGAGTGGGCCTAGTTGTTGTCATCTAGGGTTGTCGAATCATAACCGTAGTAGGTGACTATAACTTGCAAGATCAGATCTGAAACATGGTGAAAGGACATGCGGCGCCCCCATGTGTGGTTTTGGTAATTGATGAAATTCTCTATGGACTAATGGTTGCATTGAGTTACATTTGAAGGATTTGTCCATAGGCATTTCTTGAAGTACATGTGTTGGTTTCAAGGAGTTTATGATTTGACCAAGGTGCTATTAAGGAATTATCCAAAGATTGGTCATGTGAGTATTGAGCTTATTGCAAGCATGTCTTGAAGAAGAAGATTGTGTGATCATTCATGTTTACCATCAACACATCATCCAAATGAAGAGAGTTGGAAAGAGTTAAGGTTGATCAAGACTAAGTACAGAGAGTGATTCAAGTTGATCATAACACAAAGCATAGAAGATACATAGAGTGGGATCAAGTGATCTCATGGTTTGGTAAGCATTGTCCATTGCGCTATGTGTACCAACCCATGGTCTTTGCGACAGTTCTATGTGGGGTTAGGTTTGCTTCCATGGGCTTGCGTCAAGAGGAAGATCACATACAACCCATGGAGGATGACATCAAATCAAGGTTGTGTTGTGCAAGTTCAAGTGGAGCATCACGAAGAAATCATGCTTGTAGCTTGCCAGCCATTATGGCATCAATGGACTTTTGAAGATGTGCCAAAGAGTGTCTCACCCATAGTGGAGTATGGGGGAGCAATCAACTAGTCTTCATCGAGCGAACACAATCAAGAAAGGTGGTCCAACTTGAGGGAGTTAAGATCCTCTTCATCTAGCTCAAGTGGACTTCATGCAAGGCAAAGGTTTGCCTTTGATAGGTTTTATATTTTACCAGTCTCATGGTGATAGTTTGGAGACCGGGTTATAGGATCGATAGCCGTACTATCAAAGGGGGCTCTCAAGTGAGTAGCTTGATCGTATTGTTCATCGAGAGCTCAAACCATTGCATCCTTGCATCATATTTCTTGATTCTTATTTGTTTTTTCTTTTGAGGTTTTAGAGCTTGTGGTTATCTCTGTGAAAATCTCTAGTACTTCGAAAACAGATTTCATATGCCTCTTCTATTGCGTTTTTCGTGTTGGAGGTTTTACCGGTCTTATTCAAGGAAGGGTTCTCACCATTTTCTCTTGGGCCTTTTCAAATTTCCTTCTTATTGTTATTTCTATCAAGATTGTGTTAGCCCTTGTCGCTAGCTTTCCAACAAACTTGGTTTCATCAAATTCGGAGTCCGTTTACAAAAGTTGTGGTAGTTTTGGTGTTCTGAAAAGGCTGTAGCGGTACTACCGCGGACATGAGCGGATGTAATTTTTTACTACCGCTCCAGAGAGGTACTACCATGGCTACTACAGCGGTAGTACTGCTCTGGACCAAAAACTCGTCACAAGTCCAGCGGTGTTAGGCATGGATGTATGTTTTTAGTACCACTCGCAAGCAGTAGTACCGTTACCCTTTGAGGTAGTACCGCTACCCCTAGCGGTAGTACCGTGAGGTCGAGCGGTAGTACCGCTCTGTGCGGGCTGTGAGCATAACGGTTGGATTTCCCCTCACCTATAAAAGGGGGTCTTCTTCCCTAATGAACCTTATCCTTTGAGCTCGTGTTCTTCCCCCATTGTTGACCTTCTTTGAGCTTGCTAACTCACAATCCCTCCAATGATTCTTGCAAGTTCTTGAGGGAAAAGAGAGAGGATATCTAGATCCACATTCCACCAAAAACTTTCTCCTCTAAGTGAGGGGAACCCCTTGGATCTAGATCTTGGATTCTTCATGTCCTTCTTTCGTTCTTCCTCTCATTTTCCTCCCTAGCATTAGTTGCTTTGGTGGGATTTGGGAGGGAAGGACTTGGGCACTCCGTGTGCCCTTGCCATTGCATTTGGTGCATCGGTTTGAGTTCTCCACAGTGATACGTGGAAGTGAAGTATGAGAAGCTTATTACTCTTGGGTGTTTGGGCACCCTAGAGCTTGTTCCTCTTGGGTGCCTTGGCGCCCTAGACGGTTGGTGTTGTTCGGAGCTCAATCATTGTGGTGTAAAGCTCCGGGCAAGCGTCGGGGTCTCCAATTAGGTTGTGGAGATTGCCCCGAGCAATTTGACGGGTACCGGTGACCGCCCCCAATGGTTTCCAAAGTGTACGGGTTCGGTGACCGCCCCCAAGGGTTACCATTTGTACGGGTTCGGTGACCGCCCTCAAGGGTACCTTAGTGGAATCATGACATCTTGCATTGTGCGAGGGCGTGAGGAGATTACGGTGGCCCTAGTGGATTCTTGGGGAGCATTGTGCCTCCACACCGCTCCAAACAGAGATTAGCATCCGCAAGGGTGTGAACTTCGGGATACATCATCGTCTCCGCGTGCCTCGGTTATCTCTTACCCGAGCCCTTTACTTATGCACTTTACTTTGTGATAGCCATATTGTTATTTGCCATATATCTTGCTATCACATAGTTACTTATCTTGCTTAGCATAAGTTGTTGGTGCACATAGGTGAGCCTAGTTGTTGTAGGTTTTGTGCGTGACAAATTAACTGCTAGGTTTATTCTGCATTTGTTCAAGCCTAAACCTTAATTATTTTAAAGCGCCTAATCACCCCCCTCTAGGCGACATCCACGATCTTTCAATTGGTATCAGAGCCTCGTCTCTCTTTGTTAGGTTTAACCTCCTAAAAAGTAAAGATGTCGACTAGGGGATTAGGATTCTCTGACACTCTTAGTTTCGATGGCACAAATTTTGATGTTTGGGTGATTCTCATGCTTAATCTCTTTAGGGCCATGGACCCAAATTTAGAGGGAATTGTAGATATGGGTTTTTCTCCTCCAAACGATCCCAAAATATTATCTTTAGAGGATGAGAAAAACTCTTATCTCAATGCTCAAGCTTCTAATGCGCTTTTTGATGCTTTGAGCAATGTAGTTATATTTCAACTCATGCCGTTCCGGGATGCTCATGAGTTGTGGACAAAGCTTCAAGATAAATATGGTGCGTCCAAGATTTGTGGTGATGATTGTTCTCCCTCTACCTCCGATCGTGTTGCCTTCTCAACTTCTTCTACTTCACCTACAAGTGGATTGCCACAAGGTAATGCTATGGTGAGTAATGTGCTTATTGTTGATGACTCTTCATCACTATCTTGTTACAATGCTCCATCTTTGGACTTTAACACTTCATGCACCTTACATGTTTCTCATGCTTGTGTTCATAGTCCGTGCATATCATGTAGAAATTGCTTGACTAAATCTCATGATGATATGCTTGCTATATCTTGTTGGCATGATAAAAATGCATGTATTTCCTCGAGTTTTTGTGCTAACAATGTAGAGGACAACCAACACCCCATGGAACAATATGTGGTCTTGAACAGTGCTTCAGTGGATCCTACATCATCATCTATTGCTTTTTTCCTTGTGGCAAAGGATTCAAAGGTATCTCCTACTTTGAACCCCAATACGTCTCTTGATGATGATGTTAATGGTAATGATGACGAGGATAATAATGAAGAGAGTGATAATGTTGCTTCCTTAAAAATTAAGGGAGAAATGATTTTTAAAGCTCTCCATAAGAATAAAATTGCTCGTTCCAACTTCATGGAAATCATGTCCATTGCCATTGAGGGCAAGAAATATATTGAGGAGTTGGAATCTCATCTCGAGGAGCATGAGGTCACCATTGAGAAAATGGAAGGTCATGAGCGTGATTACGCTAATGAGATTGTGGACCTCTCTCAAGATCTTGAACTTGAACAAACCACCAAGGAATCTCTTGCAGAGACTTTTGCTGTAGAATTATCTAGAGTGAAGGAATCTCATGATAGAGCTCTTGAGGTGGCAAATGTTTTTGAAACTAAAAATGCTAAGCTTAAAGTTTGTCATGCTAGACTCCTAGAGGATTTTGAGCACCTCGAAAATGGCTCAAGGGTCATCAAGGGTGAGCTCATCAAACTCACCGAGTCTCATGCCCAACTTGAAGCTTCTTATTTGAAAGAGCTTCCCAAGTTGTCCTCTCCTATTTTTCTAAATGATGATGCTTGTGCTACTAACTCTATTACTTGTGAAGCATCCATTTTGAAGGAGAATGTTGAGCTACGGGCTCAACTTAAGGTGCTATCTAGCAATTATGGGAAATTGGAAGAAAGTCATGAAAAGCTCTCAAGCTCTCATGATGATCTTCTAGTATCCCATAATGTGCTAAAGATAGCTCATTAGGCCATGATTACTAAGGTAACAACTAGTGAGACTCATGTGGATACTAGCACTACTTCTAGTCAAAATACTATATTGCCATGTGCTAGTCCTTGTAATTCATCTACTCACAATGTTGGTACATCTTGTGATGAATTGCTTTCCTTGCCTTGTTGCTCTAACAATGAAGCTTATACTTCCTCTAGTACTTGTGTTGAGACTAACCATGTAGAGGAAATCAAAGAGCTCAAGGCCCAAGTCACTTCTTTGAAGAAAGACTTGGAAAAGAGTCATCAGGGGAAATCCACACTCAACAATATCTTGAATGTGCAAAAATCCCCCAATTACAAAGGTGGACTTGGATTCAACTCCAATAAGAAGAAGAAGTCCAAGATGAACAAAAAGGAGGGCCAAGAACAAGTCAAGAATTCGGCCAAGATTGTTTGCTTCAATTGCAAAGTAGAAGGGCATCATGTTAGATCTTGCTCATTGAATAAGAAGCCCATTAGTGACAAGCAACAAGGGCAGCGGCCACAAGTTCACTCTCGTGCTCAACCTCAAGTTGAAGAAAGGCCTCTTCCCAAGAAAACTCAAGCTAATGGTTCTCAAGTTGAGAAATCAAGTGAGAAGAAAGTGAAGAGTAGACGTTGCTACCTATGTCGTGAGAAAGGTCACCTCGCTTCTTCATGCACTAGTGGTAATTTATCCAACCCAATTATTATTGATGATATTTATTCTCTTGGGAAGGATAAGGTTGGCAATGTGTTTGCCAAAGTTGTTGGTACTCAAAGTGGTGTCAAGAAAAGAACCATTTGGGTAGCCAAGCCTATAGTGACTAATCTCTTAGGACCCAATTTGGTTGGGGACCAACTAGCTCAAACTTGATCAATATGTGTTGTTGGAGGGCATTGGAGACTTG
Organism: Triticum dicoccoides; assembly: GCF_002162155.2. NCBI lineage: Eukaryota > Viridiplantae > Streptophyta > Magnoliopsida > Poales > Poaceae > Triticum > Triticum dicoccoides. The sequence goes on from NC_041381.1 coordinate 63,009,181, forward strand.
GCTACTTTATGAAGAATTAAGGGGACTTCATCATTATTAGTGTCTCAAGCCAAGTTAATTGGGTTATCAAGTTTCTATACTATATCCAATGTGCCTCCTTCCGGTAACTTGTACTTACATTGTTTACACTGAAATTTACCTCACCCTTTGCATGTTTTGGTTTTCTTCCTTGCATGTGTTTGTATATGTTGTGCCTCCAATTGCTTATCTTGAGTAATCAAGTATGGGTGTGTTGGTTTTCACATCATGTACATGTGTGTCATACATTGAGCCTTTATGCATGTTGTTTGTATCTTAGTTGGCTCTTGTGAAAGATTAATGGAATATCCCGTTATGGGGGAGCGATGTGGTTTGTACACCTCACAATCCTATAAATGTGTGTACATGAGGAATACCATCTTGTATTGATATTATAAGATTATCTACTCGCTATGTGGTATGTCTTCTCATGAGAAATTCAAATTCTAAATAGTCCATTAATTATCTCTTGTTGGATCCTCTTGTTGCCTCTTGTTAAGTTCTTATTGGTATCACATTATGGGGGAGTAATATGCTATGTGCATATTACAAGCCTAGAAAATGTGTACATTTGAGATATTGTCACCTAGAATTGATATTGTAAATTATCTTGTTCCTAGGTGGCATGTTATCTCTACAAGTTGCAATTTGCTTGTGTGTGGTGTGAAGATTATGTTGGATATCCTTTCTATCTACCACCGGGAATTATTTCCATTTACTTCTTGTCTTTTGACAATTGGTACTCACTTGTGTGGTAGAACTTATTGATCTTCTTTACATTGACATTTGCTTTTATTTGCCTTTTATCTTGCCAATGAATGTATCAACTCCCTTTGTCTTCCATACCACTTGTGGATCTTGTTAATTTCTTGATCTTGTTTAGTGTTTTCTAGATATAGTGAAGGTGGTGATCCCACCTTGTGCATTTTGTATTCAAATGGAAATTCTCTATAATGCACTAGTCTTGGGGGAGCTATCCTATTTCCTATAAAACACTCATCTTGCGATCCTTATCATGTGTGTGTTGGTGGAAGGCAAGCCGTTTTCTTTTTGGTACTTTGTGCCATCATGAAACTTTGTAGAGAGCTTGATTTGTTTGGAACCATCCTCTCTTTTGGGAGTTTGATATCTTTCATTTAGTGTGTATCAATGGATATCTCATTCCTCAATGTATCTGTTATGGATATCCTCCAAGTGTTGATTTATTCATTTGGTATCTTTTCTTCACTTGGTATTTCTTTGTCAATTGGTTTCGGTTCTTGAAATTATTGAGCATGTATATTAACTTCTGTAGTCTCTTTGGCAGGCTTTCTTTCTTTGACCCAATATATAGGGGAAAATCCACCAAGTCTCAAATTCGATGAGATGTGCATTAAATTCATTTTCATATCTATATGCACACATTTATGTGGAGTTTGTCCTATGTATTGTTGGTTCTCTAACTCTTTGGTCCCAATGAGGTTGGGTACCATTTTGTTTGAGTTGTTGTTCTAGGAACAATTGGAGATACATTGGATGCTCGGCTTACTCACAAGGAAGGTGGTGTCACCATGAGCTTATTGGAGTCAAGCTAGGATGCTCAATGAACTACTATCTACTACCTTCAATTTGTTTCTTCTACATCCTTCCAATGATATCTCGGTAACAAGTATCTTGTCATGCATTATTTTCTTGCATTCAACCCTGTGTAGGTCGCATCTTCGCATGCTATTCATTCCATCTTGTGATACTTGTTTCCTTTCGCAAAGCATCTCAACGATTATCTCATGTTGCTAGTTGTGATGTCTTTGATGGTTGTGTGGTAGTAATTCATTTATATACAATAAGACCATATCTATCCACGTGCTATGCTTCCAAGCAAATATCTTATCGTATATGTATGACTTCCTTTTGGATATCTTGTTCCTTCGTGTTGTAACTATTTCGGGTGTACATCCTTCTTTGTGTATATATATATATATATATTCATGATTTCGTCTACCTAGAATCTTATACACTTGATAGAAGTTGCATATCTATATGATATCCTTTCTTTCACGTCCACCTTGTCTTTCTTATGTTATTTCTTTGGAGTCTCCGTGAAAGCTTTTTCCTTGAGTGTGTGTTGTCTTATATTGTTGCATCTTGATGCACTCTTGTGTGGTGAAGATTATTTTCCTCATGCTTATCTTTATGAGGCTTTTTCCATCTTAATTGGTATCCCTCGTCTTGATGATGCCTTCATCTTCCATCTTTACCATGGGTTGTCGCAAGCTTTGTTGTTATCATTTTAGTGAGCTTGTGAACTCATTTGGTAGTTGGGTGTGTGTGGAGAGGACATGTCATGCACCGTGTATCTCATTTATCCAAGACTATGTTGATGCTTAATGCTCATCCTTATTTTAGTCTTCTCAAGTGCTTTGCCATGACTCAAACACATCATTTTGGTTGATCCTATTCTTAGTTGCCTCTTTTACATGATTGCTCAATCATTTGTTTGTTGCAAGTGCTAGGCTTTGTTTCCTATATGCTCACTTGCACTTGTTGTAAGTTTCTATTGATTTTGGGGGAGCTATGATCCTATTTTGTGCACTTTGTATTCAAATACAAAAATTCTTATGTGTGCACAAATCATGGGGAGCTTCTCTAGTTTCTTTAGAACACTCCTTCGCTCATATCATATTATCCTTTATTCATGTGGCTCATAGGATCCTCGGTCTAGTTGGTTCAATTGATATCCTTTGATTGCTTGCTTCAATTGGTATCTTTTGATTGCTTGATTGCTTGTGTCTCTCTTCGTTATGTCCTTGTGGCATATCATTCATTAGAAATCTTTGTGCCTCAATATAGTTTGTATTCCTCCAAGTATTTACCTTTGGATATGTGTAGTATGACATCCACTATCTTGTTGAGAAACACACAACTTATGGAGGAACACCTTTTATATTGGCCTTCTAAGCTTTTCGCCCATTTTGGCAATGGATGCCACTGGGGGAGAAGTTTCAGCGAGTTTTGTGGAGAAGGTTTCAGAGTTTTCTCCTTGCTTTGGTTTTGTTCCTAAGCATTTGCATCTCATTCTCCTGCATCATTGGTTGTTGCATTGCATGGTGATGGATAATTCCTTATATAAACTCTCTTGAAAGTAATTATCATCAATTACCAAAATGGGGGAGATTGAAAGGACATGCGGCGCCCCCGTGTGTGGTTTTGGTAATTGATGAAATTCTCTATGGACTAATGGTTGCATTGAGTTATATTTGAAGGATTTGTCCATAGGCATTTCTTGAAGTACATGTGTTGGTTTCAAGGAGTTTATGAGTTGAACAAGGTGCTATTAAGGAATTATCCATAGATTGGTCACGTGAGTATTGAGCTTATTGCAAGCATGTCTTGAAGAAGAAGATTGTGTGATCATTCATGTTTACCTTCAAGACATCATCCAAATGAAGAGAGTTGGAAAGAGTCAAGGTTGATCAAGACTAAGTACAGAGAGTGATTCAAGTTGATCATAACACAGAGCGTAGAAGATACATCACGTGGGATCAAGTGATCTCACGGTTTGGTAAGCATTGTCCATTGCGCTTTGTGTACCAACCCATGGTCTTTGTGAGAGTTCTATGTGGGGTTAGGTTTGCTTCCATGGGCTTGCGTCAAGAGGAAATCACATACAACCCATGGAGGATGACATCAAATCAAGGTTGTGTTGTGCAAGTTCAAGTGGAGCATCACGAAGAAATCATGCTTGTAGCTTGCCGTCCATTATGGCATCAATGGACTTTTGAAGATGTGCCAAAGAGTGTCTCACCCATAGTGGAGTATGGGGGAGCAATCAACTAGTCTTCATCGAGCGAACGCAATCAAGAAAGGTGGTCGAACTTGAGGAAGTCAAGATCTTCTTCATCTAGCTCAAGTGGACTTCATGGAAGGCAAAGATTTGCCCTTGATAGGTTTTATATTTTACCAGTATCATGGTGATAGTTTGGAGACTGGGTTATAGGATCTATAGCTGTACTATCAAGGGGGGCTCTCAAGTGAGTAGCTTGATCGTATAGTTCATCGAGAGCTCAAACCATTGCATCCTTGCACCATCTTTCTTGATTCTTATTTGTTTTGTCTTTTGAGATTTCAAAGCTTGTGGTTATCTCCGTGAAAAGCTCTAGTACTTCGAAAACGGATTTCATGTGCCTCTTCTCTTGCGTTTTCGGTGTTGGAGGTTTTACCAGTCTTATTCAAGGAAGGCTTCTCACCATTCTCTCTTGGGCCTTTTAAAATTTCCTTGTTATTGTTTTTTCTAGCAAGATTTTGTTAGCCCTTGTCCCTAGCTTTCCAACAAACTTGCTTTCATCGAATTCGGAGTCCGTTTACAGAAGTTGTGGCAGTTTTGGTGTTCTGAAAAGGCTGCGGTGGTACTACCGCTGACAGGAGCGGATGTAATTTTTGACTACCGTGGCTACTACAGTGGTAGTACCGCTCCGGACCAAAACTCGTCACTAGTCTAGCGGTGGTAGGAACCGATGTATTTTTTAGTACAGCTCGCTAGCAGTAGTACCGCTACCCTTTGAGCTACCACCGCTACCCCTAGCGGTAGTACCGTGAGGTCGAGCGGTATTACCGCTCTATGCGTGCTGTGAGCATAACGGTTGGATTTTCCCCCACCTGGGGGTCTTCTTCCCAATGAACCTTATCCTTTGAGCTAGTGTTCTTCCCCCATTGTTGACCTTCTTCGAGCTTGCTAACTCTCAATCCCTCCAATGATTCTTGCAAGTTCTTGAGGGAAAAGAGAGAGGAGATCTAGATTCACGTTTCCACCAATCACTTTCTCCTCTAAGTGAGGGGAACCCCTGGGATCTAGATCTTGGAGTTCTTTGTGTTGTTCTTTCGTTTTTCCTCTCATTTTCTTCCCTAGAATTAGTTGCTTTAGTGGGATTTGGGAGGGAAGGACTTGGGCACTCCGTGTGCCCTTGCCACTGCATTTGGTGCATCGGTTTGAGTTCTCCACGGTGATACGTGGAAGTGAAGTTTGAGAAGCATATTACTCTTGGGTGTTTGGGCACCCTAGAGCTTGTTCCTCTTGGGTGCCTTGGCGCCCTAGACGGTTGGTGTTGTTCGGAGCTCAATCATTGTGGTGTAAAGCTCCAGGCAAGCGTTGGGGTCTCCAATTAGGTTTTGGAAATCGGCCAGAGCAATTTGACGGGTACCGGTGACCGCCCCCAAGGGTTGCCAAAGTGTACGGGTTCGGTGACCGCCCCCAAGGGTTGCCATTTGTACGGGTTCGGTGACCGCCCCCAAGGGTTGCCATTTGTATGGGTTCAGTGACCGCCCTCAAGGGTCTCGTAGTGGAATCACGGCATCTTGCATTGTGTGAGGGCGTGAGGAGATTACGGTGGCCCTAGTGGCTTATTGGGGAGCATTGTACCTCCACATCGCTCCAAGCGGAGATTAGCATCCGCAAGGGTGTGATCTTCGGGATACATCATCGTCTCCACATGCCTCGGTTATCTCTTACCCGAGCCCTTTACTTATGCACTTTACTTTGTGATAGCGATATTATTCTTTGTCATATATCTTGCTATCACATAGTTACTTATCTTGCTTAGCATAAGTTGTTGGTGCACATAGGTGAGCCTAGTTGTTGTAGGTTTTGTGCTTGACAAATTAACTGCTAGGTTGTTCAAGCCTAAACCGTAATTATTTTAAAGCACCTATTCACCGCCCCCCTCTAGGCGACATCCACGATCTTTCACATGGATATAATGATGAAGTCATAAATGGTTCATATCTGAGTTCATTGCACCCAGGCCCAAAGTGACAAGCATTAAGCATAGGAAAGTCATAGCAACATCAATCTAAGAACATAGTGGATACTAGGGATTAGTCCCTAACAAAACTAACTCGATTACATGATGAATATCATCCAACTCCTCACCGATCAGCGAGCCTACGAAGGAATTACTCACTCCCGGTGGGGAGCATCATGGAATTGGCGATGGAGATGGGTTGGTGATGACGAAGAACGAAGATCCCCCTCTCCGGAGCCCCAAACAGACTCCAGATCTGCCCTCCCGAGGAAGAACAGGGCTTGGTGGCGACCCCGTCTCATGGATCGCGACAATTCTTTCTCCCTGATTTTTTCTGGAAAAAATGTGATTTTATAGTATCAGGGGGTCATCTACGGGGCCACCAGGTGGGTACAACCCACCTGGGCGCGCCGGGAGAGGGGGGCTCGCTCTGCAGGGTTGTGCCTACCCAGGTGCCCCTCTCCTGCAGGTCTTGGCTCCAGAAATTCTTATTATTGACATAATAAATCCTTGCAAAGTTTCGTTCCATCCCGAGAACTTTTATTTCTGCACAAAAACAACACCATGGTAGTTCTGCTAAAAACAACGTCAGTCTGGGGTTAGTTTCATTCAAATCATGCAAATTAGAGTCCAAAACAAGAGGAAAAGCATGAGAAAAAGTCGATACATTGGAGACGTATCAACTCCCCCAAGCTTAAACCTTTGCTTGTCCTCAAGCAATTCAGTTGATAAACTGAAAGTGAGAAAGAAAAACTTTTATGAACTCTTTTGCTCTTGTTTGCGTAAATAAGCTTAAACAACACCCGGGTTTTTAGCCAACATTATAACTAACCATGTCAACAATAACATTTAAAGATTATAATGACTCGTATCATTGACATAATCAGCTAGCGAGCAATAATAAAATATCTCAAACAGCAACATGTTATCAAAACAACCATGATATAATATGACAATAGTGGTATCTCGCTAGCCCTTTCTGAGACCGCAAAAAATAAATGCAGAGCACCTCCAAAGTTCAAGCAGCGACTAAACATTGTAAGTCATGGTAGAAAAGATCCAGTCATGATGCACCCGGCATTAGATACACATATTGCATAAATCATGACCGTTGTGCTCTACTCAGTTTCCGGCGCTTGTTTTACAAGGTGGTGACACAACATAAAAGTAAATAGATAGTCCCTTCGCAGAGGGAAGCAGTGATTCGCAGAGGTGCTAGAGCTCAATTTTTAAAATAGAGATAAATGATATTTTGAGATATGCACTCTTCTTATTCACTTCACGACCATCTATTATCAACATCTTCCATGCTAAGCACGCTAGTGGTGGTTCCCAAGCGGAAATGTAAAGGTTTTGACTCCATTGGGAGTTTTGTTTGATTATTTTAGAGATGAACTCTTTTTCATGTTTGCAGTTTGGGACTGGGCATCCCTATTACCGCCCTTTTCTCGTGCGATGGCGAGTGAATAAACACTCGACCCGAGAATAACCTGCTTAGCATGGAGATACCGACCACCTCCTGTCGTTCCACGAATGATCCAGGCACACAAAAAGGATAATTTTTAGAAGTTTATAGAGGTGGCACATGCAAATTTACTTAGGACGGCAGGGTAATACCGCATATAGGTAGGTATGGTGGACTCATCTGGAATAACTTTAGGTTCAAGATTTTTGATGTACAAGCAGAGTTCCCGCTTAGTACAGGCGAAGGCTAGCAATTAAGATTGAGAAGCGGCCAGCTAGAGAGCAACAATGATCATAACCATGCATTATGCGTAAGTAACATTGGACACTAGCATGAGTATGATATGGACACCATGAACATAAATATCATAGTCTGTTGGTTTTGATTCAAGTACATGCATGAACATGTGGCAGGTCAAGCCACTCGAACATGTAGAGGAGGGTACCATATCATCATACTACATCACAATCATTTTAACGCTATGTTGATAACCAAGATAAATCATTATCAACTCCCAGCTACTTATGCATGGAATGAGAAACTATGATCTCTAATTCTCATTGCAAACATGTTTAATCATAATGGGCTGAATCATGGATACTAGGTTAAACATATTTACAAAAACAGAACAAGTCGAGTTCATACCAGTTTCTCCCTGCCACGTCCAGTTCATCGGATGTCGTCATTATTGCCTTTCACTTGCATGACCGAATGATTTGAAAATAATAGTAGTGCAAGAATGTCGTGGACTAAGCTGGAATCTGCAAACATTTTATTCAACAGGAGAAGGCAGGGTAAAATGTGCTCTTATTAGTTCAACTATTATTCATACGAGAGTCACTCAACATTTTCATCGTGGTATTCTCCTTGGTAAGACCCGAAAAAAGAAAAGAAGAGAAGTTCAGAGAAACACACTGAAATATTTTTGGAGTTTTTGGTTTTCTAGAATGGGAAAATAAAAGGGAAAAAGCAAAAACAAGAAAAACTATTTACACAGGAGAGCTCCCAACAAGCAAAAGAAGAACAAGCAAATATTTTTGGATTTTCTTCTTAATATTACTACTAAGCATGCATAGAAATTAACTAGCTACAACTAATTTTTTTTGTTTTTCTAAAGTTTTTCAAACACACAAGAAGAAAGCAAGAAAATAAATCTAAGCATGGATGATAAAATGAAAAAGTGTGAACACCGACTAATGAAATATGTGGACATGAATGTAAGGTCGGTGGAAACATGTACTCCCCCTCTAGGCGACATCCATGATCTTTCAATTGGTATCAGAGCCTCATCTCTCTTTGTTAGGCTTAACCGCCTAGAGAGTAAAGATGTCGACTAGGGGATTAGGATTCTCTGACACTCTTAGTTTCGATGGCACAAATTTTGATGTTTGGGTGATTCACATGCTTAATCTCTTTAGGGCCATGGACCCAAATTTAGAGGGAATTGTAGATATGGGTTTTTCTCCTCCAAACGATCCCAAAATATTATCTTTAGAGGATGAGAAAAACTCTTATCTCAATGCTCAAGCTTCTAATGCGCTTTTCGATGCTTTGAGCAATGTAGTTATATTTCAACTCATGCCGTTCCGGGATGCTCATGAGTTGTGGACAAAGCTTCAAGATAAATATGGTACGTCCAAGATTTGTGGTGATGATTGTTCTCCCTCTACCTCCAATCGTGTTGCCTTCTCAACTTCTTCTACTTCACCTACAAGTGGATTGCCACAAGGTAATGCTATGATGAGTAATGTGCTTATTGTTGATGACTCTTCATCACTATCTTGTTACAATGCTCCATCTTTGGACTTTAACACTTCATGCACCTTACATGTTTCTCATGCTTGTGTTCATAGTCCGTGCATATCATGTAGAAATTGCTTGACTAAATCTCATGATGATATGCTTGCTATATCTTGTTGGCATGATAAAAATGCATGTATTTCCTCGAGTTTTTGTGCTAACAATGTAGAGGAAAACCAACACCCCATGGAACAAGATGTGGTCTTTAACGGTGCTTCAAGGGATCCTACATCATCATCTATTGCTTTTTGCCTTGTGGCAAAGGCTTCAAAGGTATCTCCTACTTTGAACCCCAATATGTCTCCTGATGATGTTGTTAATGGTAATGATGATGAGGATAATGATGAAGAGAGTGATAATGTTGCTTCCTTAAAAATTAAGGGAGAAATGATTTTTAAAGCTCTCCATAAGAATAAAATTGCTCGTTCCAACTTCATGGAAATCATGTCCATTGCCATCGAGGGCAAGAAATATATTGAGGAGTTGGAATCTCATCTCGAGGAGCATGAGGTCACCATTGAGAAAATGGAAGGTCATGAGCGTGATTACGCTAATGAGATTGTGGACCTCTCTCAAGCTATTGAACTTGAACAAACCACCAAGGAATCTCTTGCAGAGACTTTTGCTGTAGAATTATCTAGAGTGAAGGAATCCCATAATAGAGCTCTTGAGGTGGCTAAAGTTTTCGAAACTAAAAATGCTAAGCTTGAAGTTTCTCATGCTAGACTCCTTGAGGATTTTGAGCACCTCGAAAATGGCTCAAGGGTCATCAAGGGTGAGCTCATCAAACTCACTGAGTCTCATGCCCAACTTGAAGCTTCTTATCTGAAAGAGCTTGCCAAGTTGTCCTCTCCTATTGTTGTAAATGATGATGCTTGTGCTACTAACTCTATTACTTGTGAAGCATCCATTTTGAAGGAGAATGTTGAGCTACAGGCTCAACTTGAGGTGCTATCTAGCAATTATGGGAAATTGGAAGAAAGTCATGAAAAGCTCTCAAGCTCTCATAATGATCCTCTAGTATCCCATAATGTGCTGAAGATAGCTCATGAGGCCATAATTGCTAAGGTAACATCTAGTGAGCCTCATGTGGATACTAGCACTACTTCTAGTCAAAATACTATATTGCCATGTGCTAGTCCTTGTAATTCATCTACTCACAATGTTGGTACATCTTGTGATGAATTTCTTTCCTTGCCTTGTTGCTCTAACAATGAAGCTTATACTTCCTCTAGTACTTGTGTTTAGACTAACCATGTAGAGGAAATCAAAGATCTCAAGGCCCAAGTCACTTCTTTGAAGAAAGACTTGGAAAAGAGTCATCAAGGGAAATCCACACTCAACAACATCTTGAGTGTGCAAAAATCCCCCAATTACAAAGGTGGACTTGGATTCAACTCCAATAAGAAGAAAAAGTCCAAGATGAACAAAAAGGAGGGCCAAGAACAAGTCAAGAAGTCAGCCAAGATTGTTTGCTTCAAGTGCAAAGTAGAAGGGCATCATGTTAGATCTTGCTCATTGAATAAGAAGCCCATTAGTGACAAGCAACAAGGGAAGCGGCCACAAGTTCACTCTCCTGCTCAACCTCAAGTTGAAGAAAGGCCTCTTCCCAATAAAACTCAATCTAATGGTTCTCAAGTTGAGAAATCAAGTGAGAAGAAAGTGAAGAGTAGACATTGGTACCTATGTCGTGAGAAAGGTCACCTCGTTTCTTCATGCACTAGTGGTAACTTATCCAACCCAATTATTATTGATGATATCTATTCTCTTGGGAAGGATAAGGTTGGCAATGTGTTTGCCAAAGTTGTTGGTACTCAAAGTGGTGTCAAGAAAAGAACCATTTGGGTAGCCAAGCCTATTGTGACTAATCTCTTAGGACCCAACTTGGTTGGGGACCAACTAGCTCAAACTTGATCAATAGGTGTTGTTGGAGGGCATTGGAGACTTGGCTACTTTATGAAGAATTAAGGGGACTTGATCATTCCTAGTGTCTCAAGCCAAGTTAATTGGGTTATCAAGTTTCTATACTATATCCAATGTGCCTCCTTCCGGTAACTTGTACTTACATTACACCGAAATTTACTTGACCCTTTGCATGTTTTGGTTTTGTTCCTTGCATGTGTTTGTATATGTTGTGCCTCCAATTGATTATCTTGAGTAATCAAGTATGTGTGTGTTGGTTTGCACATCATGTACATGTGTGTGGTACATTGAGCCTTTATGCATCTTGTTTGTATCTTAGTTGGCTCTTGTGAAAGATTAATGGAATATCCCATTATGGGGGAGAGATGTGGCTTGTACACCTCACAATCCTATAAATGTGTGTACATGAGGAATACCATCTAGTATGATATTACAAGATTATCTACTCACTATGTGGTATGTCTTCTCATGAGAAATTCAAATTCTAAATAGTCCATTAATTATCTCTTGTTGGATCCTCTTATTGCCTCTTGTTAAGTTCTTATAGGTATCACATTATGGGGGAGTAATATGCTATGTGCATATTACACGCCTAGAAGATGTGTACATTTGAGATATTGTCACCTAGAATTGATATTGTAAATTATCTTGTTCCTAGGTGGCATGTTAGCTCTACAAGTTGCAATTTGCTTGTGTGTGGTGTGAAGATTATGTTGGATATCCTTGCTATCTACCACCGGGAATTATTTCCATTTACTTCTTGTCTTTTGACAATTAGTACTCACTTGCGTGGTAGAATTTATTGATCTTCTGTACATTGACATTTGCTTTTATTTGGTATTTATCTTGCCAAGGAATGTATCAACTCCCTTTGTCTTCCCTACCACTTGTGGATCTTGTTAATTTCTTGATCTTTTCTAGTGTTTTCTAGATATAGTGAAAGTGGTGATCCCACCTTGTTCATTTTGTATTCAAATGGAAATTCTCTATAATGCACTAGTCTTGGGGGAGCTATCCTATTTTCTATAAAACACTCATCTTGCGATCCTTATCATGTGTGTGTTGGTGGAAGGCAAGCCGTTTTCTTTTTTGTACTTTGTGCCATCATGAAACTTTGTAGACAGCTTGGTTTGTTTGGAACCACCCTCTCTTTTGGGAGTTTGATATATTTTATTTAGTGTGTATCAATGGATATCTCATTCCCCGATGTATCTGTTATGGATATCGTCCAAGTGTTGATTTATTCATGTGGTATCTTTTCTTAACTTGGTATTTCTTTGTAAATTGGTTTCGGTTCTTGAAAGTATTGAGCATGTATATTAACTTCATGTAGTCTCTTTGGCATGCTTTCTTTCTTTGACCCAATATATAGGGGAAAATCCACCAAGTCTCAAATTCGATGAGATGTGCATGAAATTCATTTTCATATCTATATGCACATATTTATGTGGAGTTTGTCCTATGTATTGTTGGTTCTCTAACTATTTGGTCCCAATGAGGCTGGGTACCATTTTGTTTGTGTTGTTCTAGGAACTATTGGAGATACATTGGATGCTCGGCTCACTCACAAGGAATGTGGTGTCACCATGAGCTTATTGGAGTCAAGCTAGGATGCTCAATGAACTACTATCTACTACCTTCAATTGGTTTCTTCTACATCCCTCCAATGATATATCGGTAACAAGTATCTTGTCATGCATTATTTTCTTGCATTCAACCCTGTGTAGGTTGCATCTTCGCGTGCTATTCTGTCCATCTTGTGATACTTGTTTCCTTTCTCAAAGCATATCAATGATTATCTCATGTTTCTAGTTGTGATGCCTTTGATGGTTGTGTGGTAGGAATTCATTTATATACAATAAGACCATATCTAGCCATGTGCTATGCTTCCAAGCAAATATCTTATCGTATATGTATGACTTCCTTTTGGATATCTTGTTCCTTCGTGTTGTAACTATTTCGGGTGTACATCCTTCTTTGTATATATATATCATCATGATTTCGTCTACCTAGAATCTTATACACTTGAGAGAAGTTGCATATCTAGATGATATCCTTTCTTTCACGTCCACCTTGTCTTTCTTATGTTATTTCTTTGGTGGCTCCGCGAAAGCTTTTTCCTTGAGTGTGTGTCTTATATTGTTGCATCTTGATGCACTCTTGTGTGGTGAAGATTATTTTCCTCATGCTTATCTTTACAAGGCTTTTTCCATCTTAATTGGTATCCCTCGTCTTGATGATGCCTTCATCTTCTATCTTTACCATGGGTTGTCGTAAGCTTTGTTGTTATCATATTAGTGAGCTTGTGAACCCATTTGCTAGTTGGGTGTCTGTGGAGAGGACATGTCATGCACCGTGTATCTCATTTATCCAAGACTATGTTGATGCTTAATGCTCATCCTTATTTTAGTCTTCTCAAGTGCTTTGCCATGACTCAAACACATCATTTTGGTTGATCCTATTCTTAGTTGCCTTTTTTACATGATTGCTCAATCATTTGTTTGTTGCAAGTGCTAGGCTTTGTTTCCTATATGCTCACTTGCAATTGTTGAAAGTTTCTATTGATTTTGGGGGAGCTATGATCCTATTTTGTGCACTTTGTATTCAAATACAAAAATTCTTATGTGTGCACAAATCATGGGGAGCTTCTCTAGTTTCTTTAGAACACTCCTTCGCTCATATCATAATATCCTTTATTCATGTGGCTCGTAGGATCTTCGGTCTAGTTGGTTCAATTGATATCCTTTGATTGCTTGCTTCAATTGGTATCTTTTGATTGCTTGATTGCTTGTGTCTCTCTTTGTTATGTCCTTGTGGCATATCATTCGTTAGCAATCTTTGTGCCTCAATATAGTTTGTATTCCTCCAAGTATTTACCTTTGGATATGTGTATGACATTCCACTATCTTGTTGAGAAATACACAATTTATGGAGGAACACGTTTTATATTGGCCTTCTTAGCTTTTCGCCCATTTTGGCAATCGATGCCACTGGGGGAGAAGTTTCATAGAGTTTTGTGGAGAAGGTTTCAGAGTTTTCTCCTTGCTTTGGTTTTGTTCCTAAGCATTTGCATCTCATTCTCCTGCATCATTGGTTGTTGCATTGCATGGTGATGGATAATTCCTTATATAAACTCTCTTGAAAGTGATTGTCATCAATTACCAAAATGGGGGAGATTGAAAGGACATGTGGCGCCCCCATGTGTGGTTTTGGTAATTGATGAAATGCTCTATGGACTAATGGTTGCATTGAGTTATATTCGAAGGATTTGTCCATAGGCATTTCTTGAAGTAGATGTGTTGGTTTCAAGGAGTTTATGAGTTGACCAAGGTGCTATTAAGGAATTATCCATAGATTGGTCACGTGAGTATTGAGCTTATTGCAAGCATGTCTTGAAGAAAAAGATTGTGTGATCATTCATGTTTACCTTCAAGACATCATCCAAATGAAGAGAGTTGGAAAGTGTCAAGGTTTATCAAGACTAAGTACAGAGAGTGATTCAAGTTGATCATAACACAGAGCATAGAAGATACATCACGTGGGATCAAGTGATCTCACGGTTTGGTAAGCATTGTCCATTGCGCTTTGTGTACCAACCCATGGTCTTTGTGAGAGTTCTATGTGGGGTTAGGTTTGCTATCCTGGGCTTGCGTCAGTAGGATGATCACATACATACCATGTAGGATGACATCAAATCAAGGTTGTGTTGTGCAAGTTCAAGTGGAGCATCACGAAGAAATCATGCCTGTAGCTTGCCGTCCATTATGGCATCAATGGACTTTTGAAGATGTGCCAAAGAGTGTCTCACCCATGGTGGAGTATGGTGGAGCAATCAACTAGTCTTCATCGAGCGAACGCAATCAAGAAAGGTGGTCCAACTTGAGAGAGTCAAGATCGTCTTCATCTAGCTCAAGTGGACTTCATGCAAGGCAAAGGTTTGCCCTTGATACGTTATATATTTTACCAGTCTCATGGTGATAGTTTGGAGACCGAGTTATAGGATCTATAGTCGTACTATCAAGGGGGGCTCTTAAGTGAGTAGCTTGATCATATCGTTCATCGAGAGCTCAAACCATTGCATCCTTGCATCATCTTTCTTGATTCTTATTTGTTTTGTATTTTGAGGTTTCAAAGCTTGTGGTTATCTCCGTGAAAAGCTCTAGTACTTCGAAAACGGATTTCATGTGCCTCTTCTATTGCGTTTTCGGTGTTGGAGGTTTTACCGGTCTTATTCATGGAAGGGTTCTCACCATTTTCTCATGGGTCTTTTCAATTTTCCTTGTTATTGTTATTTCTATCAAGATTGTGTTAGCCCTTGTCCCTAGCTTTCCAACAAACTTGCTTTCATCGAATTCGGAGTTCGTTTACAGAAGTTGTGGCAGTTTTGGTGTTCTGAAAAGGCTGCAGCGGTGCTACCGCTGACAGGAGCAAATGTAATTTTTTACTACCGTGGCTACTACAGTGGTAGTACCGCTCTGGACCAAAAACTCATCACTAGTCCGGCGGTGGTAGGCACGGATGTATATTTTAGTACCGCTCGCAAGCAGTAGTCTCGCTACCCTTTCAGGTATCACCTCTACCCCTAGCGGTAGTATCATAAGGTCGGGCGGTAGTACCGCTCTATGCGTGCTGTGAGCATAACGGTTGGATTTTCCCCCACCTAGGGGTCTTCTTCCCAATGAACCTTATCCTTTGAGCTCGTGTTCTTCCCCCATTCTTGACCTTCTTGGAGCTTGCTAACTCTCAATCCCTCCAATGATTCTTGCAAGTTCTTGAGGGAAAAGAGAGAGGAGATCTAGATTCACGTTTCCACCAATCACTTACTCCTCTAAGTGAGGGGAACCCCTGGGATCTAGATCTTGGAGTTCTTAATTGTAGCGACCAGACCTCAAACAGTCTGATCTCTGTGCATCAGTGTCATCCCTGGAGCGGTAATGCTGACACACACAGTACTTGAAGGACTTATAACAGAGTAGCAATCACACACTTGTTACATCGAATGTCTCAAAAGAGAACTTATTACAATAAATATGGCTTAAGGCCATCTAATAATGATAACAACAGAAGGCTTGAAAGATAAGTGAGTCCATCAACTCCAACGGCATCACTGAGTATAAGACCACGACCTAGGCACCTTACTCATCGTCTGAAAAGTCTGCAACATGAACGTTGTAGCCCGAAAATGGGTCAACACATGGAATATGCTGGCAATGTAACACATAGAGAGTAATGAACAGAATAATGCTATCACTACATGCATATATGGCTGGTGGAAAGCTCTATGGTTAAAGTTTTGCATAAAGCCAATTTTTCCGTACAACAAAGGAATAAATTTTATTTAACTATCATGGTGGTTGTTAAACATTGAGAAGGTTCCTCCAACTCAATCCCAATTAAGTGACAAATCATTAACCCAGCAAGATTAAATTAAAGTAACATGATGAGATTCACATGAAAATCCAGGTACTAGATACTCAAAACATCCATAACCGGGGACACGGCTAACCATGATTAGTTTATACACTCTGCAGAGGTTTTCACACTTTTCCCCGAAAGACTCGATCGCCTCCATTGGACTTCTCGCACTACATAATGTTTGAGAAATGGATGACCAAGACACAGTCTTTCAGAAGCATTAACTCTCTACTCCGGGTAGACAGTTACACCTACTTTCCCCTACATCTGCTAGTCTACCTCTTCAAGAGTTCACACAACTTAATCAACTATGCTAGCGCCCATAGCAGCTTGCGGCTGCACACAGAAGTTTCTAGCATGAATAATCTCCTGATCCCTTTGAGCCTGGGTGGCGGTCCATAGGAGAATCACATGGTACCTCGGGATTCCCAAGAATACATGCAACACTGGGTTCCAGAGGTGCCTCAATCTACCCAGATGTGAATTTAAGTTGCCACCTTAAGTAAACCATTGGATAACAATCTCACATCTGTCATGGATACACTCACCCAATCCACGTCTACTAGCATAGCATGGCAATATAAGCAAACCTAGGAGTAACTCCCAAAGGTTTGATAATAAAACAGGTAATAGGTACTACCACATCTACTTCCCAAAACTCACATATTAAATCACATCCTAACCATGCATTTGTTTGAGGATTGATCTAATGCAATAAAACTGGTTAATAAAGAGGTATGATCAAAGTGTTACTTGCCTTGCTGATGATCCGTGAAACCTAGAGACTCGTAGTAGCAAGCGACGCACTCCGGGTACTCTATCGCAAACAAACAAGCATACAATAAGCACTCATCTAATGCACAGGTAAAACTCAAATAAGAGATCTAACCAGAAAGTTCAACTTAAGAACTCCAGTTTGCAAAAAGAATCAAATCAAACGAAGCAACGGAAGTCAAATGGTGGAAGAAACAAGCTTCGTTTACTAATCTGGACCTAAGTCAAATTTTACAGTAGCAAAAACTTGTTTGAGTTGGTTAAACGGAAAGAGGGTTTTGAGACGAAACACTAGGCGCTTGAATCGCCTGATTCCGATAAACAAGCGAAAAGTTATACTAAAACGAAAATCGGATCAGAAATCATGATCTGGAATAATCGCGGAAAATCCGAGAAAAAGAAAAACAAGACGAATGGGCTAACGAACGAACGTTCGCTGCCAGCGGCTAAATGACGAAAACTATTCGTTAAAACGAACATACGGACGAACGTCCGTTAAATAAACTAGACCGAAAAAACCGATCTATTAAAAAAGACAACCACAGTTTTATATAAAAAAACCGGGCGGTTAACCGGAAGAAAACCGGCGGCGGCTACCTCGGGTCGGGGTCCGGCGTGGTCGGCGGCGAGGGGATCCTGCGGCGGCGGTGGTCGGCTGCGGGGCGTCGGGCGGCGGCGGCGTCGGGCGCGCTAGGGTTTCAGAGGGAGGGGGGGAGGGGGGGCTGGGCTGGCGGCTCGGGCTCCCCGGCTGATAAGGCCGGCCGGGCCAGGAGTCCTAGTTGGACACGACCCGGTTAGGTCGGTATTTTTTTTAAATATTCAGATGCGCAGAAAAACAATTAAAAGAAAATACTAAACTGACTCCAAAAATTCTGAAATAAATTTTCCCCGTCCTCTAAAAATAAGCCAGACAAGATGAACATTTATTTGGGGCTTAAATGCAATTTTGAAAAACACGCATTTTTCCTAAATTCAAATAAAATAGCCAAAAACTCCGAAATAAAATCTTATTTGATTTTTTTATTAAATCCTCAACATTTCTTTATTTTGGGAAAGTCATTTTATTCCCTCTCTCTTATTTTTATAGTAGAAATATTTGAAAATAAAATAAATAAAATCAAATGATCCTTTTTTGAAAAAATTGAGAAACCTCAAATATGAAAATAACGAAATCACAAACTCTCTCCGTGGGTCCTTGAGTTGCGTGAAATTTCTAGGATAAAGCCAAAATGCAATAAAATATGATATGCAATGATGATCTAATGTATAACATTCCAAATTGAAAATTTGGGATGTTACAAACCTACCCCCCTTAAGATGAATCTCGCCCTCGAGATTCAGGTTGGCTAGAAAATAGGTGAGGGTGGTCGTTCAGTAGATCTTCCTCTCGCTCCCAGGTGGCTTCATCTTCGGTGTGGTGGCTCCACTGAACTTTGCAAAACTTGATAACCTTGCTGCGTGTGACTCGGCTGGCAAACTCGAGAATCTTGACTAATTTCTCCTCATAGGTTAAATCACTATCCAGCGGCACTATATCTCTTAGTGGTATGTCAGCCATCTCTGCGTGGCACTTCTTCAACTGAGAAATGTGGAACACATCATGAACTCCTGACAATCCTTCGGGCAATTCCAACTTGTAAGCAACTTCTCCCATATGCTCCAAAACTTTGTATGGTCCTACGAAACGTGGCGCTAACTTTCCCTTAACTCCAAAACGCTTAACTCCTCGAAGTGGGGATACACGCAGATAAACCATGTCTCCAACTTCGTAAACTGTCTCCTTGCATTTTGAATCTGCATAGCTCTTCTGCCTGGACTGGGCTACCTTGAGCCTATTGCGAATCAACTTCACCTTCTGTTAAGACTCTTTAATCAAATCTAGCCCAAACAACTGACGGTCTCCAACTTCGTCCCACAATAACAGTGTCCTGCACCTCCTTCCGTACAAAGCTTCGAAGGGGGCCATCTTCAAACTGGATTGATAACTGTTGTTTTAAGAGAACTCTGCATATGGAAAATTCTCGTCCCAACTAGATCCATAATCTAGCGCACAAGCTCCCAACACGTCCTCCAGAATCTGATTGACTCTCTCGGCCTGTCCATCTGTCTGCGGGTGAAAAGTTGTACTAAACTCTAGCCTGGTACCCAAAGTTTCGTGCAACTGATTCCAGAACTTTGAGGTAAACTGGGTTCCTCTATCTGATACAATGCTCCTCAGAACTCCATGCAAACATATGATCCTGGCCATGTATATCTTCGCCAGCTTGGCACTGGTATAAGTGGTCTTCACTGGGATGAAATGAGCTACCTTCGTCAATCGATCGACTACCACCCAAATCGAGTCATAGCCTGAGCGAGTCCTGGGAAATCCCGTGATAAAATCCATGCCTAGTTTATCCCACTTCCATTTGGGTATTGGCAATGGCTGTAGCAATCCTGCTGGCTTCTGATGCTCTGCCTTCACTCTCTGACATACATCACAAACTGCTACATACTCTGCAATATCCTTCTTCATTCCGGTCCACCAGAAAGTGTCCTTCAAATCCAGATACTGAAGGAAATATGCCCTAGAGGCAATAATAAAGTTATTATTTATTTCCTCATATCATGATGAATGTTTATTATTCATGCTAGAATTGTATTAACCGGAAACATAATACATGTGTGAATACATAGACCAACATAACGTCACTAGTATGCCTCTACTTGACTAGCTCATTAATCAAAGATGGTTATGTTTCCTAACCATAGACATGTGTTGTCATTTGATTAACTGGATCACATCATTAGGAGAATGATGTGATTGACATGACCCATTCCATTAGCCTAGGACTTGATCGTTAGTATATTGCTATTGCTTTCTTCATGACTTATACAT
This sequence comes from Triticum dicoccoides, assembly GCF_002162155.2. Taxonomy (NCBI): domain Eukaryota; kingdom Viridiplantae; phylum Streptophyta; class Magnoliopsida; order Poales; family Poaceae; genus Triticum; species Triticum dicoccoides. The sequence continues at coordinate 63,029,231 of NC_041381.1, forward strand.
GTTCCTGTAACTATGAGATTATGCAACTCCCGTTTACCGGAGGAACACTTTGGGTGCTACCAAACGTCACAACGTAACTGGGTGATTATAAAGGAGTACTACAGGTGTCTCCAAAGGTACATGTTGGGTTGGCGTATTTCAAGATTAGGTTTTGTCACTCCGATTGTCGGAGAGGTATCTCTGGGCCCCCTCGGTAATGCACATCACTATAAGCCTTGCAAGCAATGTGGCCAATGAGTTGGTTACGGAATGATGCATTACGTAACGAGTAAAGAGACTTGCCGGTAAAGAGATTGAACTAGGTATTGGATACCGACGATCGAATCTCGGGCAAGTAACATACCGATGACAAAGGGAACAACGTATGTTGTTATGCGGTTTGACCGATAAAGATCTTAGTAGAATATGTGGGAGCCAATATGAGCATCCAGGTTCCGCTATTGGTTATTGACCGGAGACGTGTCTCGGTCATGTCTACATTGTTCTCGAACCCGTAGGGTCCGCACGCTTAAGGTTTCGATGATAATTATATTATGAGTTTATGAGTTTTGATGTACCGAAGGAGTTAGGAGTCCCGGATGAGAACGGAGACATGACAAGGAGTCTCGAAATGGTCGAGACGTAAAGATCGATATATTGGACGACTAAATTCGGACTTCAGAAAGGTTCCGAGTGATTCGGGTATTTTTCGGAGTACCGGAGAGTTACGTGAATTCGCCGGGGAGTATATGGGCCTTATTGGGCCATACGGGAATAGAGGAGAGAGGCCAAAAGGAAGGAGGCCTGCACCCCCCCTCTAGTCTGATTTGGACAAGGGGGGCAGCCCCCTTTTCCTTCTCCCTCTCCTCCTCTTTCCTTCTCCAACAAGGAAAGGAGGAGTCCTACTCCCGGTGGGAGTAGGACTCCCCCCTTGGCGCGCCTCCTCCATAGGCCGGCCGCCTCCCCCCTTGCTCCTATATATACGGGGGCAGGGGGACACCCCAAAGACACAACAACAATTGATCCTTGAGATCTATTAGCCGTGTGTGGTGCCCCCCTCCACCATAGTCCTCCTCGATAATATTGTAGCGGTGCTTAGGCGAAGCCCTGCGACGGTAGAACATCAAGATCGTCACCACGCTGTCGTGCTGACATAACTCTCCCTCGACACTCGGCTGGATCGGAGTTCGAGGGACGTCATCGAGCTGAACGTGTGCTAGAACTCGGAGGTGCCGTAGTTTCGGTGCTTGATCGGTCGGGCCATGAAGACGTATGACTACATCAACCGTGTTGTTCTAACGCTTCCGCTTTCGGTCTACAAGGGTACCTAGACAACACTCTCCCCTCTCGTTGCTATGCATCACCATGATCTTGCGTGTGCGTAGGAAATTTTTGAAATTACTACGTTCCCCAACAGTGGTATCAGAGCCTGGTTTTATGCGTAGATGTCATATGCACGAGTAGAACACAAGTGAGTTGTGGGCGATACAAGTCATACTGCTTATCAACATGTCATACTTTGGCTCAGCAGTATCGTGAGATGAAGCGGCCCGGACCGACATTACGCGTACGCTTACGCGAGACTGGTTTCACCGTTACGAGCACTCGTGCTTAAAGGTGACTGGCGGGTGTCTGTCTCTCTCACTTTAGTTGAACCGAGTATGGCTACGCCCGGTCCTTGCGAAGGTTAAAACAACATTAACTTGACGAACTATCGTTGTGGTTTTGATGCGTAGGTAAGAATGGTTCTTGCTAAAGCCCGTAGCAGCCACGTAAAATTTGCAACAACAAAGTAGAGGACGTCTAACTTGTTTTTGCAGGGCATGTTGTGATGTGATATGGTCAAGACATGATGCTAAATTTTATTGTATGAGATGATCATGTTTTGTAACAGAGTTATCGGCAACTGGCAGGAGCCATATGGTTGTCGCTTTATTGTATGCAATGCAATCGCCCTGTAATGCTTTACTTTATCACTAAGCGGTAGCGATAGTCGTAGAAGCATAAGATTGGCGAGACGACAACGATGCTACGATGGAGATCAAGGTGTCGCGCCGGTGACGATGGTGATCACGACGGTGCTTCGAAGATGGAGATCACAAGCACAAGATGATGATGGCCATATCATATCACTTATATTGATTGCATGTGATGTTTATCCTTTATGCATCTTATCTTGCTTTGATTGACGGTAGCATTTTAAGATGATCTCTCACTAAATTATCAAGAAGTGTTCTCCCTGAGTATGCACCATTGCGAAAGTTCTTCGTGCTGAGACACCACGTGATGATCGGGTGTGATAGGCTCTACATTCAAATACAACGGGTGCAAAACAGTTGCACACGCGGAATACTCAGGTTAAACTTGACGAGCCTAGCATATAACAGATATGGCCTCGGAACACGGAGACCGAAAGGTCGAACGTGAATCATATAGTAGATATGATCAACATAGTGATGTTCACCATTGAAACTACTCCATCTCACGTGATGATCGGACATGGTTTAGTTGATTTGGATCATGTGATCAGTTAGAAGATTAGAGGGATGTCTATCTAAGTGGGAGTTCTTAAGTAATATGATTAATTGAACTTTAATTTATCATGAACTTAGTCCTGGTAGTATTTTGCATATTATGTTGTAGATCAATATCTCGCGTTGTTGCTTTCATATGTTTATTTTGATATGTTCCTAGAGAAAATTTATGTTGAAAAATGTTAGTAGCAATGATGCGGATTGGATCCGTGATCTGAGGTTTATCCTCATTGCTGCACAGGAGAATTATGTCCTTGATGCACCGCTAGGTGACAGACCTATTGCAGGAGCAGATGCAAACGTTATGAACGTTTGGCTAGCTCAATATGATTACTACTTGATAGTTTAGTGCACCATGCTTAACGGCTTAGAATCGGGACTTCAAAGACGTTTTGAACGTCATGGACCATATGAGATGTTCCAGGAGTTGAAGTTAATATTTCAAGCAAATACCCGAGTTGAGATATGAAGTCTCCAACAAGTTCTATGGCTAAAAGATGGAGGAGAATTGCTCAACTAGTGAGCATGTGCTCAGATTGTCTGGGTACTACAATCGCTTGAATCAAGTGGGAGTTAATCTTCCAGATAAGATAGTGATTGACAGAATTCTCTGGTCACCATCACTAAGTTACTAGAACTTCGTGATGAACTATAGTATGCAAGGGATGACGAAAACGATTCCCAAGCTCTTCGTGATGTTGAAATCGACGAAGGTAGAAATCAAGAAAGAGCATCAAGTGTTGACGATTCACAAGGTCACTAGTTTCAAGAAAAGGGCAAAGGGAAAGAAAGGGAACTTCAAGTAGAATGACAAGCAAGTTGTCACTCCCGCGAAGAAGCCCAAAGCTGGACCAAAGCCTGAAACTGAGTGCTTACACTGCAAAGGAAATGGTCACTGGAAGCGGAAATGCCCTGAATATTTGGTGGATAAGAAGGATGGCAAAGTGAACAAGAGTATATTTGATATACAGGTTATTGATGTGTACCTTACTAGTGTTTATAGTAGCCCCTGAGTATTTGATACTTGTTCGTTTGCTAAAAATTAGTAACTTGAAACAGGAGTTACAGAATAAACAGAGACTAGTTGAGGGTGAAGTGACGATGTGTATTGGAAGTGGTTCCAAGATTGATATGATCATCATCGCACACTCCCTATACTTTAGGGATTAGTGATAAACCTAAATAAATGTTATTTGGCGTTTGAGTTGAACATGAATATGATTTGATCATGTTTATTGCGATACGGTTATCATTTAAAGTCAAAGAATAATTGTTATTCTGTTTACATGAATAAAACCTTCGATGGTCATACACCCAATGAAAATAGTTTGTTGGATCTCGATCGTAGTGATACACATATTCATAATATTGATGCCAAAAGATGCAAAGTTAATAATGATAGTGCAACTTATTTGTGGCACTGCCGTTTGGTTCATGTCGGTGTAAAGCGCATGAAGAAACTCCATAAAGATGGATTTTCGGAATCACTTGGCTATGAATCATTTGATGCTTGCGAACCGTGCCTTTTGGGCGAGATGACTAAAACTCCATTCTCCGGAACAATGGAATGAGCTACTGACTTATTGGAAATAATACATACCGATGTATGCGATCCAATGAGTGTTGATGCTCGTGGCAAGTATCGTTATTTTCTGACCTTCACAAGATGATTTGAGGAGATATGGGTATATCTACTTGATGAAACATAAGTCTGAAACATTTGAAAATTTCAAAGAATTTCAGAGTGAAGTGGAAAATCATCGTAACAAGAAAAATAAAGTTTCTACGATCTGATTATGGAGATGAATGTTTGAGTTACGAGTTTGGTCTTCATTAGAAACAATGTGAAATAGTTTCGCAACTCACGCCATCTGGAACACCACAATGTAATGGTGTGTCCGAACGTTGTAATCGTACTTTACCAGATATGGTGCGATCTATGATGTCTCTTATCGGTTTACCACTATCGTTTTAGGGTTATGCATTAGAGACAGCTGCATTCACGTTTAATAGGGCAACATCTAAATCCGTTGAGACGACACCGTATGAACTATGGTTTAGCAGTAAATCTAAGCTGTCGTTTCTTAAAGCTTGGAGTTGCGATGCTTATATGAAAAAGGTTTTCAACTTGATAAGCTCGAACCCAAATCGGAGGAGTGCGTCTTCGTAGAATACCCAAAGGTAATTATTGGGTACACCTTCTATCACAGATCCGAAGGCAAGTTATTCGTTGCTAAGATGGATCCTTTCTACAGAAGAAGTTTCTCTCGAAAGAAGTGAGTGGGAGGAAAGTAGAACTTGATGAGGTAATTGTACCTTCTCCCTTATTGGAAAGTAGTTCATCACAGAAATCAGTTCCAGTGATTCCTACACCAATTAGTGAGGAAGTTAATGATGATGATCATGAAACTTCAGATCAAGTTGCTACCAAACCTCGTAGGTCTTCCAGAATAAGATCCGCACCAAAGTGGTAAGGTAATCCCATTCTAGAAGTCATGTTACTAGACCATGATGAACCTACGAACTATGAGGAAGCGATGATGAGCCCAGATTCCTCGAAATGGCTTGAGGCCATGAAATCTGAGATAGGATCCATATATGAGAACAAAGTATGGACTTTGATTGACTTGCTCGATGATCAGCAAGCCATGTTAAATAAATGGATCTCCAAGAGGAAGACGGACACTGATAGTAGTGTTACTATCTACAAAGCTCGACATGTCACAAAAAGGTTTTCGACAAGTTCAAGGTGTTGACTACAATGAGATTTTCTCAACTATAGCGATGCTTAAGTCTGTCCGAATCATGTTAGCAATTGTCACATGTTATGAAATCTGGCAAATGTATGTCAAAACTACATTCTTTAATGGATTTATTAAAGAAGAGTTGTATATGATGCAACCAGAAGGTTTTGTTAATCCTAAAGGTACTAACAAAGTGTGCAAGCTCCAGCAATCCATCAATGGACTGGTGCAAGCATCTCAGAGTTGGAATATACGCTTTGATGAGTTGATCAAAGCATATGTTTTTATACGGACTTTTGGAAAGACCTGTATTTACAAGAAAGTGAGTGGGAGCACTACAACATTTCTGATAAGTATATGTGAATGACATATTGTTGATCGGAAATAATGTAGAATTATTCTGCAAAGCATAAGGAGTGTTTGAAAGGAGTTTTTCAAAGATAGACCTCAGTGAAGCTGCTTACATATTAAGCATCAAGATCTATTGAGATAGATCAAGACACTTGATAAGATTTTCAATGAGTACATACCTTGACAAGATTTTGAAATAGTTCAAAATGGAACAGTCAAAGAAAGAGTTCTTGCCTGTGCTGCAAGGTGTGAAATTGAGTAAGACTCAAAGCCCGACCACGGCAGAAGATAGAAAGAGAGTGAAAGTCATTCCCTATGCCTCAGTCATAGGTTCTATAAAGTATGCTATGCTGTGAACCAGACCTATTGTATACCTTGCTCTGTGTTTGCCAAAGGAATACAATTTTGATCTAATAGTAGATCACTGGACAGCGGTCAAGAATATCCTTAGTGAGGACCAAGGAAATACTTCTCGATTATGGAGGTGATAAAAGAGCCCGTCGTAAAAAGTTACATCAGTGCAAGCTTTTACACCGATCCAGATGACTCTAAGTCTCAATCTGGATACATATTGAAAGTGAGAGCAATTAGCTAGAGTAGCTCCATTCATAGCATTGTAGACATAGAATATTTGCAAAATACATACGGCTCTGAATGTGACAAACCCGTAGACTAAACTTCTCTCACGAGCAAAACAAGATCATACCTTAGTACTCTTTGGGTGTTAATCGCATAGTGATGTGAACTAGATTATTGACTCTAGTAAACCCTGTGGGTGTTGATCACATGACGATGTGAACTATGGGTGTTAATCATATACAGATATGAATATTGGTGTTAAATCACATGATGATGTGAACTAGATTATTGACTCTAGTGCAAGTGGGAGACTGAAGGAAATATGTCCTAGAGGCAATAATAAAGTTATTATTTATTTCCTCATATCATGATAAATGTTTATTATTCATGCTAGAATTGTATTAACTGGAAACATAATACATGTGTGAATACATAAACCAACATAACATCACTAGTATGCCTCTACTTGACTAGCTCCTTAATCAAAGATGGTTATGTTTCCTAACCATAGACATGTGTTGTCATTTGATTAACGGGATCACATCATTAGGAGAATGATGTGATTGACATGACCCATTCTGTTAGCCTAGGACTTGATCGTTTAGTATATTGCTATTGCTTTCTTCATGACTTATACATGTTCCTATAACTATGAGATTATACAACTCCCGTTTACCGGAGGAACACTTTGGGTGCTACCAAACGTCACAACGTAACTGGGTGATTATAAAGGAGTACTACAGGTGTCTCCAAAGGTACATGTTGGGTTGGTGTATTTCGAGATTAGGTTTTGTCACTCCGATTGTCGGAGAGGTATCTCTGGGCCCTCTCGGTAATGCACATCACTATAAGCCTTGCAAGCAATGTGGCCAATGAGTTGGTTATGGAATGATGCATTACCTAACGAGTAAAGAGACTTGCCCGTAACGAGATTGAACTAGGTATTGGATACCGACGATCGAATCTCGGGCAAGTAACATACCGATGACAAAGGGAACAACGTATGTTGTTATGCGGTTTGACCGATAAAGATCTTAGTAGAATATGTGGGAGCCAATATGAGCATCCAGGTACCGGAGAGTTACGGGAATTCGCCGGGGAGTATATGGGCCTTATTGGGCCATACGGGAATAGAGGAGAGAGGCCAAAAGGAAGGAGGCCTACGCCCCCCCTCTAGTCTGAATTGGACAAGGGGGGCAGCCCCCTTTTCCTTCTCCCTCTCCTCCTCTTTCCTTCTCCAACAAGGAAAGGAGGAGTCCTACTCCCGGTGGGAGTAGGACTCCCCCCTTGGCGCACCTCCTCCATAGGCCGGCCGCCTCCCCCCTTGCTCCTATATATACGGGGGCAGGGGGACACCCCAAAGACACACCAACAATTGATCCTTGAGATCTATTAGCCATGTGCGGTGCCCCCCTCCACCATAGTCCTCCTCGATAATATTGTAGCGGTGCTTAGGCGAAGCCCTGCGACGGTAGAACATCAAGATCGTCACCACGCTATTGTGTTGACGTAACTCTCCCTCGACACTCGGCTGGATCGGAGTTCGAGGGACGTCATCGAGCTGAACGTGTGCTAGAACTCGGAGGTGTCGTAGTTTCGGTGCTTGATCGGTCGGGCCGTGAAGACGTACGACTACATCAACCGCGTTGTTCTAATGCTTCCGCTTTCGGTCTACGAGGGTACATGGACAACACTCTCCCCTCTCGTTGCTATGCATCACCATGATCTGGCGTGTGTAGGAAATTTTTGAAATTACTATGTTCCCCAACTGATACATCTTGGTATTTCCTGGTGAATCGAGTACGGCAAATCATGGGCCTCCTGCAGAATCAACTTCCTGATCTCCGGGTCATTAGGCACATAAACGCAGTCTTCAAAACATAAGGTATCATGCTCATCCTCACGAAATCCTTTAGCTTCTTCTTTGCTCATCCTCTCCTTTATCTCAGCAATCTCCTTGTCAGTCTTTTGAGCTTCTCTGATCTTATCCATCAAAGTCGACTGAATCTCCGATGCTGCTACATAGCCTCTTGGAACTATCTGCAGACATAGCTCACGAAGATCCTTAGCTAACTCCTTTGGTAACTCTCCGATCAAGAGTGTGTTGACATGGCTCTTGCGGCTCAACGCATCGGCTACTACGTTAGCCTTTCCAAGGTGATAATGCAATCTCATATCATAATCCTTGATGAGCTCCAACCATCTCCTTTGCCTGAGATTTAACTCCTTCTGTGTGAGATGTACTTCAAACTCTTGTGATCCGTGTACACCTCAGAATGGTTTAGCAGCAACGCGGCTTTTAGGCCTATCAGTAGCGCCGGGCTGTGCGCTACTGATAAGGCGCTACAACTAATGTGTAGCAGTAGCGCCTGCCATCCCATGCTACTGCTATGCATGGATAGCTGCAGAACGCTTCTGTGGACAACGCTACTGATATTATCTGCAGCACTTTTTGAAGGCCAGCGCTATTAGTAAGGCGACGCTACTGCTAACTTTTGCCCATCGCTACTACTAGTTTTATTAGTTTTTTCCCTGCATATTTGTTTTGTATTTGAATAGGATTTATACAAATTTGTTTTGTATTTGAATAGGCTTTATACAAATGTAATCATAGCTTATACATACAACTAGTCTCATCAAATCATGTCATCATCATAATCATCATCCAACACAAAGTGGTCTCTCGTCATCATCTCGAAAATAGTAATACAAGTCTCGATTACATGCAAATACATCATCATCCATCTAAATAATGATATACGTGAGAAGAGCTATCACTTTGAGTGAGAGCGGACCTATGCAGTACATGTGTTCGTATTCCTCTCTCGCATTAGCGTGAGCCTAAACTAACTACTGCCTGTTGCTCGGAAACCGGAAACCGGTACACCTGGGCCTGACACTCCGCCCACTCGTCGTATATATACTCCTAGTGTAGCACTTCTTCGCCATTGATGATCTATGCACTGCATCGTCACATGAGTCGATGATATGCAACATATATAGTTGAGCAACAGAAAGAGACATACTTGGCAAAAATAGAAACAACATATCATAATCATAAATAACAAAGTTCATCGTACCCAAAATGCCCTAACTAGAGTGATCTTCGCTAGTCGAGGAGGAGGACGGTTTAATTACATCACAAATAAAGTTTCACCATGCATAACTCAAGGTTTTGTCATACAGAAAGTATGGACTAAATAAACACATTGTCGTATATCGACAATCACTCCACCATGTCGTGCCATCCATCCATGTCAGGGAGATAGTCCCCGAGCTTAGTCAAAGGCTTCATGTCGAGACGCTAAGAGGCTATCCATGTTCAGACGTCTTCCCGCGACATTTGTCCTTCTTCGTAGAACATCCCTGTTTTTTCGACGACCTCCTTCATGATGATTTGGGCAAGTTCGCGCTGGATGTGATAGAACTCAGCTCAAAGTCGATGATCCTCGATATCTACTATGTTCTTTGCCCATTGCAGAATATGGGCATCGCCGGATCTAGGTGACATGCGAAGGTTCTGGTGATCCCGTCTATACTCCAGCATGTGGTGTAGGACATAGAATCCATCATTAAGAGAATCACTCGGTTGCTGGATGTAGCAGAAGTCGGTCTTATGGCTGAAGGCAACCCTGCCGCCCCTTTTCTTCTTGTCCCTAACCTCTCCACCCGGTGATTGGTAGTAAAACATAGCACTGTCGAGAACATCCTTCATGCGGGTGTAATCCTTTTTGTGAATGTTCTTCGACGAGTCCAAGTAAAGAGCGTGGGAGTATCGGGGGTAGAGGATGATGAGGACGGCGCGCCCGCCGCTGCGCAAAATAAATACACCTCAAGTTAATTAGCCTCCACTGTGCAAATGAATGATTGAAATCGAAGGAAGGATATCCGCGCAGATGACTTACACGGGATGATAAGGCATGAGAATCGCCTCCTTGTCCTTATTGGCGAGCATGAAACTGACGATGTATTCCCTAGCGTATTCACAGTGCTTTGTGCAAACTCCCAAGAAGGCCTCGTGCATGTAGTACGGGTCAGCGACACAGATATAAGGTATCTGCTCAAGCCCAATGATGTAGTTCATGTGCAAGGCATAAAGGCGGACAAACGTAAAATCCATCTTCTTCACGTGAAACATGTCGAATATGTAATCGAACCGAAGGAAGAACTTATCCGCGGGGAAGTAGTCGACGTACGACAATTGCCGTGGAACTTTAACCACGTAGACTGGGTATCCTGGATCTTTCGAGGCGATGAGGCCTTTCTCTATCCGCAGCACATCGTCATGAAGTCTCCTTAGATCGTCGTATTTGGCCCCTAGTGCTCTTGCAGGTAGGATTGGTTGACCGGGGATATGCCATTTATCCGCATCGGGGATATCTATATGGTCCTGAAGCCGAGGCTGCTGTGGCGGCTGGATCATAGAATCAGCTTTTTTGCCTTTCCTCGCTCTCTTACTAGACTTCTTTACTACCGGAAGGTCGTCCATAATACGTTGAGTCGGCAATTCAGGCACCGACTCATGATGCTCAAACCCTGAGGAGGCGCCAGTATAGACATACTATTTAGCGCCATCGTAATCCTCATCGTCATCCATGGCGATGTCATCAGCGACTAATGGAGCCTCCTCCTTACCCCGTCCGCTATCACCCAACCCGACACCCGATGCTAATTGGGTAGGTGGGGTGTTGATGTTCATACCTTGCTGAGGCTGCGTGCTCGTGGGTGTGCTCCCGGCGCCTCCGGACGAAGCAGACTCTTTGGCCACAACAAGACCCACCCATTGCAACAATCACCAAGCCGCCGCGGGGTCTTGTCGTCATCCCCCACTAGTATCAGAGGAGGCAAATTCTCGTGGCCCGGTTTGACACTGGGCATGGAAACCTTGAAGGTGTTCGGGAGGATCGGCCGGCTGGGGAACAATGGTTCCTTCGGCTCCATTATCGTCGCCTTCCCCACATCCACCTTCTGGTCGCCGATGGTGTACAATATGGTGCACGGGGTTTCGTCGGCCTGTAAAGAAAAGTCTAAGACGTGAGATATCCGCAAGGCAACGAAAACGAGAGATTATACATTTATATTGAAGGGGGCTGGTGTGAAAGATACCGTGAGGGCGTCGAGCTTAGCCAAAGACGAAGCACCGCCGAGCACATCCGGTACGGGAGCCGGTGCTGGTGCAATGCTAGTCGAGCTGCTCCCCAAGAAGTTAGGAAGGGGAAATTCCTCTTCATTTTTTTCTGGATTTTGCCTTGACCAAGTGAAAACGGCCGGAACCAAGGAAGTAGACAAATCTACAACCACCTGTTTTGCGGTAGCTACCGCTGTTGCGACTGTCTGAGATCATTTCTTCTCAACCGCAATCTCAACCTTCTTGTCGATGTTTTCTTCAGTTAACCTCCGTCTTTCCTTTCTCTCCTCCGTTGTCTCACGGTAGTACTTCTTCCACGTGGCGCCGTCTCCGACACCGTGCACGCGTCCATACGACAGTCGAGTATCCACCGGTTGTCGTTTCAATATGTTCAACACCCGGTTGAATGGAGTGTCCCACTTGGGCCTCGCCAATGCCTTAGACAGTGAGTCGCTTTCGGCCGCAATCCTGTGCTGCTCTCTCTGCAAAAGGCACAAGGATCGTTTACAAATATGACTAACATGTGCAGTCGAATTGATCAGAAACTAAAATTACCAGCAGTCTCATGAACTCCGTAATGACCGGTTTTGTCTCGTAAACCTTCTTCACTGGGTCCCAACGGTGCCGAGCCCTGAGGACGTCACGCTCCTGCGGGACGGTGAACTCCGCCAAGGGGTTTGGGATGCCCAGACTCGCGGCTTCCGCATCCTCCTTGGCCCAGTTGGCCTCTTTCTGCCGTAACCACGGCTTCCGAGGTGGTGGCTCCCAATGTTCCTCTCTTGAAGCCCCTTCATGTACTTAGACATTTTTTGGCAGCTTCGGCCTCGCAAGACTCCTTGAATATTTGAAACTGATCTTCCATGATTGTCAGATTATCCTTTACAATCTTGGAGTAGGGTTCCTTCTTGTCGATGATCTTTGCTTTCACTCGATTTTTCCAGGCGGCCAACGTGTCGCTAAACTTCGTCATGGTGTGTTTGTTTATCTTCTTCATTGCCGGGTCCTCATCTGGATCTTCATAATCCTTCTCATTCCGGCTCGGGAACAAGAATATCTGGTGAAACTTCTTTAGGAGGGAGCTCCTCATATTATCTATCTTCTGTAGTTTCTCATCGTTGATGGTGGCGGTTGTCCATACAATGTAGCCTATTTGATTGCCGTAGCATGAGCGCACTTCCTCGGGCGCCTTTGGCTCAAAATTTCCATCGTCCACCTTCGTGACCACCAGTCTAGTAGTCCTGAGTTTGTTAGGAAGTCGTTGCCTCTTTGCTTTCGGTTCTACATTGGCTCCGCTCCCCGAGGCAGCGCCGGTCTCAGTCTCAGTGCCGGTCTCGATGCCGGTCTGAGTCTCAGTGCCGGTATCAGTCTCAGCACCGGTCTACGTGTCGGTCTCAGTCCCCGATGCCACCGGTGGGCCCAGCAACAACATCGGTTGATCGTCGGCAAGGCTAAAAAATTCGTTTGCCGCCCGGTAGGCGTCGTCGCAATCACCAGAACCCTGTCCTTCATCGTTTCTAGCCGTGTTTCCTATGATTAAATCTAGTCCATTAATTCTAGACCTAATAAAATGAATAATGACATAAAAAAGGCCTATTGTTTTGCAGGAACGTTGACTCCTTCCTGGTGCAGCAAATCCCGGGCACTTGATATGTCCTAGTTTGTAGCACAAGTCATGCCGAAATTCACGGAAAATTTCGGCATGACCTTTGCTAAATAGTGGACAAATCGAGAACCAGAAATTTGCCGGAACAGAAATGAATCAACATTCCGGCAAAACATAGGCCACTCAACATCATTCCCTGGAAACAACAAAGCCACTTGGGCACAATCGAACCACTTCAATGAAAAGATATAACATGAGCAAACACTATTGAGGAATTTGCAAGTAACACGGCCACTTCAATGAAAAGATATAATCAACAATAATGGAATATGCAAATGAACATCAAGGACATATATCATATAAAAACAATCTTGTTTTTTGTTTACATAGGAACAATTAGTTTGACTAAGTTTTTGAAAAGAAAAACAATTCTGTTTTTTGTTTATAGCTAAATGCCATAGCTATTTTTTTATTTATAGCTAAATACTTTTGTTTTTTGTCTAAAGCTAAAAGCCTAGGAACTCCATTTTCTCTAACCCTTCTGACCTCACCAAAATTTCCACAGCAAGACCTTAGTACCTACACCCAATTTCTTCAAAAATATTCAGGTCCATAGTCCAAATAATTCAAATTTCATTTGAATGAAATTTGGAACAAATTCAGGTCCGTAGTCCAAATATTTTTTATAGCTAAATGTTTTTTGTTTATAGCCTCTGTTAATTTAAATCTAAATGCTACTATTATTTATATACCCTCTATTAGTTTAAAGCTAAATGGAATTACTGTTTAGGCATTTTCATTACTGTTTAGTTTAGCTAATTTTCTAAAAAAATTGCTAATCATTTTTCCTAAATGCTATAAAATGCCTACTGCCCTAAAAAATCTAGGGTTCATATGAACACTTAGGGTTCATATTAACGTCAACACAATATCAACATATATATGAATTGCCCTAGCAGAGAGAGAGAGAGAGAGGAGGGTAGGGGACAGGAGAGGAAGAGCCTTACGGTCGGCGGCGAGGGCAGGCTCTGGCTCGGGCGGCGGCGATGAGGTCGAGGGCGGTGGCGGTGAGCTTGAGGGAGGCGACAGTGAGGTCGACGACGGCCTCGGGCGGCGACTATGAGGTCGAGGGCGGCCTCGGGCAGGGGCGGTGTGGTTGAAGGCGGCGGGCAGCGACGGTGTGGTCGAAGGCGGCCTCCGCCGGTGGCGGTGTGGTCGAAGGTGGCAGGGCGACGGCGCGATGGAGCAGTTGGGGGACAGGGGGGAGTAGAGAGGGGGGAAAGGACTTAGTGAAATTTTGAGCCCGAGCTGCCGGGATTTGAGTCAAACTAGCAGCTACGCGTTTTGCCTAAACGCGCTATAGCTAAGATAGCTATAGTGTGTTCCAGAGAAATGCGTTACAACTATCCCTTTCTGTTTTATTTTTCTTTTTCTTTTGTTTTCTTTACATTTTATTTTTTTCGTTTCTCCTTTTTCTATTTCTTTCATTTTCATTTAATTTTCGAATTATTTTTCTATTTATTTTCTTTCTCATAGCAGTAGCGCTCTACAACATAAACGCGCTGCTACAAAGTTTTTAGCAGTAGCATGCTTCCGGGAGAACCGCTACTACTATTCCTAGCCTACCGGCACTAGTGAGGGAATTTTAGTAGTAGCGCTTTTCTGTGCAGACGCACTACCACTACAGGAATCTGCTACTTTGCCATCTGGAACGGCGGACGGCAAAGGCATGGATGGCGGACGACAAAGACCTTTGCTGTCAGCCGCGGATGGTAAAAGGTAACGACAAAGTAGGGGACGGCAAAGAGCTGCGTTACCGTCTGCTTCGGGCAGCTGACGGCAAAGGGGCCTTTGCCATCAGCAGCGGACGGCAAAGAAGACGGACGACAATAAATGCGCTGTTACTCCGTTAGGTGGTTAACGGCAGGCCTTTGCCGTCCGCTGCGGACGGCAAAGCCTTTGCTGTCAGCTGCTGATGGCAAACTGACCAAATTGGTCAGCCTCCCAGGAAGCACAGTTGCTTGCCATGTGGCCTCTTTGCCGTCCGCTGCTGATGGCAAAGATCCCTTTGCCGTTGGTGGCAGACGACAAAGAGCCTGCATATTGTCTCTTTTTTTTTCTGTTTTTTTAATCCAACAATTTTCACAGCAAATATATATGGCATATATAGATATATTTCCATATCACCTATCCAACACATAAGTTTCATATCACATATCACATCAGTTTCATCCATACACATTGTTCATACATAAGCAAGTTGCATCCATACACATTGTTCATACATAAGGAAGTTCCATCCATATACATATTACAATGAAAAGTTTCGTCAAGATAGCAAGTTCTATCATAGCAAGCTAGAT
Source organism: Triticum dicoccoides (assembly GCF_002162155.2). Lineage (NCBI taxonomy): Eukaryota > Viridiplantae > Streptophyta > Magnoliopsida > Poales > Poaceae > Triticum > Triticum dicoccoides. Next base: position 63,044,512 of record NC_041381.1, read on the forward strand.
ACAATGCAAAGTTTCATCAAAGGAAAAGCAAGCACTCCATCATAGCAAGCTAGCTTCCATGAAGTGAATGAAATCTGCAAAATGGTAAATTAGAAAGTTAGAAATAAGTGACTAGAACAAGAAGAAGACTAGAATAAGAAGTATATGTCATTTATGAGCTAACTTAGGTGAAATGGATCATATATGAGCTAACAAAGTTGAAATGGGTTGTTTATGAGCTAACTTAGTTGAAATGGATCATTTATGAGCTAACTTAGTTGAAATGGGTCGTTTATGAGCTAACTTAGGTGAAATGGATCGTTTATGAGCTGACTTAGGTGAAATGGATCGCTTTTGAGCTAACTTAGGTGAAATGGATCATTTATGAGCTTTTATGAGCTAACTTAGTTGAAATGGGTCGTTTATGACCTAACTTAGGTGAAATGGATCATTTAAGAGCTAATTTAGGTCAAATGGATCATTTTTAGCTAACTTAGGTGAAATTGATTGTTTAGGAGCAAATCTAGGTGAAATGGGTCATTTTGGAGCTAACCTACGTGAAATGGGTCATTTTGGAGCTAACCTAGGTGAAATGAGTCATTTTGGAGCTAACCTAGGTGAAATGGGTCATTTTAAAGCTAACGTAGGTAAAATGGATCATTTACGAGCTAATCTACTAAAATGGGTCATTTTAGAGCTAACTTGGATAAATTGGATCACTTGTAAGCTAACTAAGGTAAAGTGAGTCATATTAGAGCTAACTTAGGTAAAATGGATCATTTATGAGCTAACTAAGTTAATTATGCAATTTTTGACATAAGTAAGCTTATTAAGTCATTTTGAAGGAAAAGAAGCTAACTCTAGGTCATTATGGTAAGTATATTGGAGGAAATAAAGCTAAGTCTAAGTCTAGAGAAACTTACCGTGATCAGGGAGGTGTAGGAGTGGGCTGGCTCGTGCCGGTAGCTGGAGAAGGATCGTGCGATGCGTTTCTGGAGTTAAGCTGCACCAAAGATCATTTCCAATGTCTCGTTAGCATTATGACACTCAAATGTTAAGACTAGCAAGTAATGTCCATTCAAATTAAACTCACCGTGCTCCCAGGAGCAATCACTGGCATCGGCGGAGCGGTCTGACCGGACTTCTCGCACACAGACTGCACATTTGGTTTTCACAACAGAGTCATACTAGTTAGTAATGAGACTCAAATGTTAAGACTAGCAAGTAATCTGTAGAAGAAACTTACCACAAGGAGCTCATACATGGCCCTTGCCTGCATGTCATTCCGTGCCCTCTCCTCCTCCAACATCTTTGTCGTCCTCGCCTCCACCTCCCGCTGCCTCTCCGCCGCCTCCGCCAGAAGTTTCTCCGTTCTATCTCTCTCACTCTGTATAGCAGCCTGCAACACCACTCACATGACCATTTGTAATCATTGATGGAAGCGCACACAATGTAATGGAGAAAGATAGCTGAGTACGTATAACTAACCTTGATGGCGAGTTGGACTGGCCGTTCACGAGGCCTTATCTCAGGAGCGTTGCTCGACTGGCGCGCCTTGATCTCCGGGAGAGTGCTAGGACAACGGATAAGTCCATCTCCCATGGCTATGGAGCCATGGGACCTCCCGCCACCAGATATCTCAGCAACTCTGTATCAATGGGACCCTGGGTCGGGTTAAAGTCCTCCCCTTTCCTCGCCTTCCCCTGATCTCTATATTGCACGAGCTTTTCATGGGCGGAGATGTTGGTGAAGTTCTTTAGATCATCGAGGTCAGACGCAGAGAATGCCTTGACTTTCTTGTAAGAGCCAGTGTGGGCCATGGCACACAGGTCGTACACCTCTGGCACCTTATCCGCCTTATTGTAGCGTGCCTGAAAGAGAGAAACAAAGTAAATTAGTAATTAAAGGGCTAAAGCTAGCATGATGAATGAATTGCATTAATCATGAAGCAAACCACATACCCAGTTCCGCCCGTACTGAAATAAGTTGGAGCTACCTTGGTGGTGTGGCACACCTTCCATTTGGACACGTTTGTCCTTGGCCTCGTTGTGGGTGGCCCGCCATTCTTTTGAGCACCACCCATCGACCAACACCTCCCAACAATCCATCCGATCCGCACACCATCTCTGAGGGGCCTAAGTTAGCAAATAGAAACTTCAGCGCTACGACTATGAATTACTAAATGAAGGAATTAAGTACAAGGCCTTAAGAATTACCTTCATGTACTACTCCTTACTCAAGAACTTATCGCGACACTCCCGCTTGGACTTCTTGATACCACGGTCGGCGTAATAGTCTCGAACAGACTGCACCCGAGCCTCATGCCGTAAGTTCTAAAGTAGGCGCTTGCACTCCTTGTGGATAACATCTGCCGCCTCCTCCTCGTATCCCTCCTCACACCTGTAGAATGTCTGCAATCAAATGAGACAATATTGATTAGTACAATTAATAACTAGCTAGTTGAAGATTTTTAATTGTGTAAAGGAGAAATTACCCAGAACTTTTTGATCACCATGTGCCCTCGTCTTGCACAAGACACCGTCGATAATCTCACCCGGCGGGGCCGGGGCAGCCAAGTAGTGCTCCCAACTCAATCCAACCTCTGGAAGCGGACCCTCACCAGGCAACGTGACAAACCCCGGAAAGTTTTACCGAATCAGAACTCCAAGGACGGAGTTGGGCCGGCGGACACTTTCATGGTGGTCCCAACCCCTGCAGCATGACAAGGCCAACGCATTAGTTATTTGAAGAAACGTGAATGCAGAAGGTACAAAAATATTAAATGCACTTACCTCTCCCCATCAGGGAAAATCAACCACCTCTGCTCGCGGGGCGCCGACACGGACGGGAGCCGTGTAGCACCACGCTGGTAGACGTTGCCCCCCTCTCCCCCTCCTCCTCAAAATCAGTCGGCTCCCCGCCATCATCAGCATGGCCACTCGGCTCCCCGCCATCCTCAACATGGCCACTCGGCTCCCCGCCATCCTCAGGCTGGCCCGACCAAGTACCCCATCCAGACGTGTGCTCCTCCGGGGTCTCGTGGGCCCAACTCTCGTGGGCCGAAGGCCCGTCGACCCGAGGCTCGTGGGCCAAAGACCCGTGGACCGGAGGCTCGTGGACCGGAGTCCGTGTAGCCTCCTCCTCAGACGAGTCCACCCTAGCAGTCACGTGCTCGGGTGAAACAGCTGGGGGCGGCGGCGAGGAAGGCGCCGTAAGAGTCACCCTACCTCCTCTCCCGCGACCACGTGCTCCACCTCGGCCCTTCTTCTTACCTCGTCTCCTGCTGGGCACCGCGGTCGACGAAGAAGGGCCCGGCGGTGTCGCCATACTGTCCAGCAACGCTCGGTGGAGAGGTGCGTGTGGAATGGAAGACCTCACACTACGCGTCGACGAAGAAGGGGCCTCGGCGCGCTCCCGACCAGCGCCCACCATCTTTCAACACCTGCCATGACAATGAATAAACGAAATTAGTACAACATGAAAAAAAGTACCGACATAAACAAGTACAACATAAACAACTGCACATTTAAAACTACCCGATCAACACAATTATATATGATGTTTTTCATAACAAAATCGAAAAATATATGACCTAACTAATAATTCACAAATATATGACCCCGCCGGCCTCTGGAGGCCAAAGAACACCTTTTCGGGAGGTATCGGGGGTCAGGGTGTCGTGTCGGTGTCGGGGTGCCGTGTCGGGGTCGGGGTCGGGGTCTCGGGGTCGGGGTGTCGG
>NC_041381.1:63050103-63074935 GCF_002162155.2 Triticum dicoccoides
CGGCAGGGCGGCGGGGGCGACGGGGCGGGGGGCTGGTGGGGCGACGGGGCGGGGGGCCGCTGGGGCGGCGGGGCGGTGGGCCGACCGGGCGACGGCGAGTGCTGGGGGCTGCAGCGCGCGTGTGGGAGCAGGAGAGAAACAGAGAGAGAGGACAGGGTGGGGCGCGCCATTAGATATGTTGAATGTTTGCCGTCCGCCCTCTTTGCCGTCCGCTTTGCCATCTGCTAGCAGACGGCAAAGAGGGGGACGTTAAGTATTTTTTAAACAGCTCCTCAGTGGCCCCCCCTCCCTCTTTGCCGTCTGCTAGCGGACGGCAAATATTCTTTGCGTCAGCTAGCGAACGGCAAAGAACACAGGCTGATGGCAAAGAGCTTCTTTGCCATCTGCTAGCTGACGGCAAAGAGCTGGCAGATGGCAAAGTAGCTGATTCCAGTAGTGTACTGCTAAAACAATGGTTGTAGCATGGTTTTGCAACAAGCGCTACTACTTAGTAGCGCTAGCACCGAGTTTTGACCAACGCTACTGCTATACCTCTGTGTATAAGGTTTTCCCTAGTAATGTGGGTACTCTATCGCAAACAAACAAGCATACAATAAGCACTCATCTAATGCACAGGTAAAACTCAAATAAGAGATCTAACCAGAAAGTTCAACTTAAGAACTCCGGTTTGCAAAAAGAATCAAATCAAACGAAGCAACGAAAGTCAAACGGCGGAAGAAACAAGCTTCGTTTACTAATCTGGACCTAAGTCAAATTTTACACTAGCAAAAACTTGTTTGAGTTGGTTAAACAGAAAGAGGGTTTCGAGAAGAAACTCGAGGCACTTGGATCTCCTGATTCCGATAAACGAGTGAAAAGTTATACTAAAACGAAAATCAGATCCGAAATCACGATCTGGAATAATCGCGGAAATTCCGAGAAAAAGAAAAACAAGAGGAATGGGCTAACGAACGAACGTTCGCTGCCAGCGGCTAAACGATGAAAACTGTTCGTTAAAACAAACATACGGACGAACGTCCGTTAAATGAACTAGACCGAAAAAACGATCTATTAAAAAAACAACTGCGGTTTTATATAAAAAAACCGGGTGGTTAACCGAAAGAAAACCGGCGGCGGCTACCTCGGGTCGGGGTCCGGCGTGGTCGGCAGCGAGGGGATCCGGTGGCGGCGGTGGTTGGCTGCGGGGCGTCGGGCGTGGGCGGCAGCGGCGCGGCTCGGGTTCCCCGGCTTATAAGGCCGGCCGGGCCAGGAGTCCTAGTTCGACACGACCCGGTTAGGTTGGTAACTTTTTTTTAAATATTCAGACGCGCAAACAAACAATTAAATGAAAATACTAAACAGACTCCAAAAATCCCGAAATAAATTTTCCCCGTCCTCTAAAGTTAAGCCGGACAAGATGAACTTTTATTTGGGGCCTAAATGCAATTTTGAAAAACACACATTTTTCCTAAATTCAAATAAAATAGCCAAAAACTCCGAAATAAAATCTTATTTGATTTTTTATTAAATCCTCAACATTTCTTTATTTTGGGAAAGTCATTTTATTCCCTCTCTCTTATTTTTATAATAGAAATATTTGAAAATAAAATAAATAAAATCAAATGATCCTTTTTTCAAAAATTTGAGAAACCTCAAATATGTAAATAACGAAATCCCCAACTCTCTCCGTGGGTCCTTGAGTTGCGTGAAATTTCTAGGATCAAGCCAAAATGCAATAAAATATGATATGCGTGAAATTTCAGTAGATCTTCGTCTCGCTCCCAGGTGGCTTCATCTTCGGTGTGGTGGCTCCACTGAACTTTGCAAAACTTGATAACCTTGCTGCGTGTGACTCGGTTGGAAAACTCGAGAATCTTGACTGGTTTCTCCTCATAGGTTAAATCACTATCCAGCGGAACTATATCTCTTAGCGGTATGTCAGCCATCTCTGCGTGGCACTTCTTCAACTGAGAAATGTGGAACACATCATGAACTCCTGACAATCCTTCGGGAAATTCCAACTTGTAAGCAACTTCTCCCATACGCTCCAAAACTTTGTATGGTCCTACAAAACGTGGCGCTAACTTTCCCTTAACTCCAAAACGCTTAACTCCTCAAAGTGAGGATACTCGCAGATAAACCATGTCTCCAACTTCGTAAACTGTCTCCTTGCATTTTGAATCTACATAGCTCTTCTGCCTGGACTGGGCTACCTTGAGCCTATCGCGAATCAACTTCACCTTCTGTTAAGACTCTTTAATCAAATCTAGCCCAAACAACTGACGGTCTCCAACTTCGTCCCACAATAACAGTGTCCTGCACCTCCTTCCGTACAAAGCTTCGAAGGGGGCCATCTTCAAACTGGATTGATAACTGTTGTTGTAAGAGAACTCTGCATATGGCAAATTCTCGTCCCAACTAGATCCATAATCTAGCGCACAAGCTCTCAACATGTCCTCCAGAATCTGATTGACTCTTTCGGTCTGTCCATCTGTCTGCGGGTGAAAAGCTGTACTGAACTCTAGCCTGGTACCCAAAGTTTCATGCAACTGATTCCAGAACTTTGAGGTAAACTGGGTTCCTTCAAATCCAGATACATCTTGGTATTTCCTGGGTGAATCGAGTACGACGAATCATGGGCCTCCTGCAGAATCAACTTCCTGATCTCCGGGTCGTTAGGCACATAAACGCGGTCTTCAAACCATAAGGTATCATGCTCATCCTCATGAAATCCTTTAGGTTTTCCTTTTCTCATCCTCTCCTTTATCTCAGCAATCTCCTTGTCAGTCTTCTGAGCTTCTCTGATCTTATCCATCAAAGTCGACTGAATCTCCAATGCTGCTACATAGCCTCTCGGAACTATCTCCAGACATAGCTCGTGAAGATCCTCGGCTAACTCCTTCGGTAACTCTCTGATCAAGAGTGTGTTGACATGGCTCTTGCAGCTCAACGCATCGGCTACTACATTAGCCTTTCCAGGGTGATAATTCAATCTCATATCATAATCCTTGATGAGCTCCAACCATCTCCTTTGCCTGAGATTTAACTCCTTTTGTGTGAAGATGTACTTCAAACTCTTGTGATCCGTGTAGACCTCAGAATGGTTTCGGATGAGAAATTGTCTCCATGTCTTCAATGCATGCATAATGGCTTCTAACTCCAAATCATGTGTAGCATAATTCAACTCATGGGGTTTAAGCTTTTTTGAGGCATACGAAACAACTCTTCCCTCCAGCATAAGCATTGCTCCAAGTCCTCGACGTGAAGCGTCGCAATACACCTCATAATTCTTGCGCTGATCTGGCAAAATCAACACGGTGATGTAACCAAACGTTTCTTCAAGTCCTGAAAACTAGCCTCATATTCCTCAGTCCATTTGAACTTGGTGTCCTTCTTTAATATCTCCGTCATGGGCTTCACAATCTTCAAGAAATTCTCAATGAACCTCCGTAGTATCCTGCGAGTCCAAGAAAACTCCGGATCTCTCCAACTGTCGTTGGGGCATCCCAATTGGTCACAATGACAACTTTGGTGGGGTCTACTGCTATTCCTTCTCCGGATATAACATGTACGAGGAATCCAACTTCCTTCAACCAGAATTCACACTTGCTGAACTTGGCATATAACTGATGTTTTCTAAGCTTCCCAAGTACCAAACGCAAATGCTCCTTATGCTCCTCTTCATTCTTTGGGTAGACCAGAATATCATCAATGAACACCATGATGAACTTAACCAGAAACTCCATAAACACCTTGTTCATCATGTTCATGAAATAGGCAGGTGCGTTAGTCAGACCAAATGACATAACGGTATACTCATACATCCCGTACCTGGTGGTAAAAGCCGTCTTAGGTATATCCCGCTCTTGAATCTTCAACTGGTGGTATCCTGATCGCAGATCGATCTTGGAAAATACCTTAGCTCCTTGCAACTGGTCAAACAAATCATTGATCATCGGCAGTGGGTACTTGTTCTTGATTGTCACTTCATTCAATCCTCGATTATCAACAACCATCCTTAATGATCCATCATTCTTCTCCACTAGAAGCACTGGCGATCCCCAAGGTGAAGCACTTGGGCGAATATATCCTTTATCCAGTAAATCCTTAATATGCTTCTTAATTTCCTCCAAATCCTGTGCGGGCATCCTGTATGGTCTCTTAGATATTGGCCCTGTGCCTGGCAAAAGCTCGATCAAAAACTCAATGTCTCTATCCGGTGGCATGCCTGGCAACTCTTCTGGAAATACGTCAGGAAAATCCTTCACAACTGGTACTTCCTCCTGTACAACTCCTGTTAAGGAATTCACTTGGGTCCTCTTCGGCTCGTGTCGGGATACATACTTGATCTTTCTTCCTTCTGAAGTGGTAAGAAAAATTGACTTACTGGCGCAATCGATGTTTCCTCCATACATCGATAGACAATCCATACCTAGAATCACATCCAAACCTTGCGACTCCAAAATTATCAAATCCGAGGGGAAAACATGCCTTCCTATGGTCTATGGCACTTGAAAACATCCTGCACTGGCCATATACTCCGCTCCTGGTGAGCTTACTAACATAGATGTTCTAAGAACCTTGGTGGGCAGTTTATACTTATCCACAAATCCCCTTGATATGTATGAATTGGATGCACCAGTATCAAAAAGAACAATTGCAGTAAATAACTTAACCAAAAACTTACCTATTACTGCATCTGGCTGGGCTTCAACCTCCTCCACGCTAACGTGGTTCACCTGTCCCTTGTTGAAAGGGTTAGGCTTCTTCCCATAGCTTCCATTGCCATTTCCATTCTTCGCTTCAGGACATTCAGTGGCATAATGTATAGTCTTCTAGCATTTGAAACAGGTAATGTGGCTTAGATCCCTCTTGGCTGGGGTTGATGGGTTGGTACAATTCTTTCCGTTGCTTCCTCCATTCCCATTACCATTCTTGGGGCCACTATGGTTGTGTGAACTACCTCCTCTATGGGTATGCTGAAAAGGTCCTCCCGAGCTCGGGGTAAAACGAGGCTTCTGCTGAGCTCCAGAATGGTACTTCCCTTGTCCATACTTCCTCTTACAGTTGTCAATCTGCTGCTACTTCCCTTCAATCATGAGAGCTCGATCTACCAACTCCTGGTAGTTGTTTAAGGTTGCTACCATCAACTGCATGCTCAGCTCATCATTCAGTCCTTCCAGAAACTTCTCCTTCTTAGCTGCATCCGTAGCAACGTCATTTGGGGCATAACGTGCTAGCTTACTAAAGTCATACACATACTGGCCAAAAGTACGTCCTCCTTGGCGTAAGTTGTGAAACTCACGCTTCTTCATGGCCATAGCTCCTTCTGAAACATGAGTAGTACAGAAAGCCCGCTGAAACTGATCCCATGTGACAATATCGATAGGATAAGTGGTTGTGAAATTCTCCCACAATGATACTGCGGGTCCATCAAGATGATGTGCGGCAAAACACACCTTCTCCGCATATGTGCATAGTGTAGTGGTCAACTCCCTTCCCATCTTGCGGAGCCAATCATCTACAACTATCGGCTCGGTGCTACTGGAGAACACCGGCGGATTAAGCCTCAAGAAACGGGCTAAGTGATCAACAGGTGGTGGTTGTTGTTCCCCTGATTCTGATTCTGAACTAGCATCTGCATCAATGCATTCTGCTGCTGGATCAACTGAGTGGGTTCCTGTGGGAAAGAAAATCCATTGTCATGTCTCGGAGGCATCTGAGGGTTTAGAAAAGATGAGAATACAGAATAGAATGAGGTCTATAGAGAGAAACACTACCCATATGCACATGAGACAAATGCAAACACTATCACTTCAATCAATTGAAACAAGGGCATACAACGGTCTAGCTATCGTTACAAGAGTTCTCGGACTATACTATATACATGGGGGAAACACTACTACTGTTATGGTGGTCGACTAGAAAAATTGATCGATCGAAGACTCCATGATATCTGCTCCAGCTTCATCAACAAAGTCATCATTGCTATCATTCGGGTCTGAGTCAGTGTCGTCAATGATGATGTAGGTCTCCGGGCAAGTGCAATCATCGTCTTCTCCTCCAGTCGCGGGAAATCCCATAATCACTTTTAGCTTCTTCTTCAGATCTTCATTCTTCTCCAAGAGTGTTGTTATTTCCTCCTCATAACCATCGCGTGTAGACTTAAGTTCTTCCTCCAGCTCCGTGATCTTGGTCATAGCCTTCTTCAGATCTATCATGCCTGTGCAATCTGGTTCTCCTGGCGACGAATGTGCTGGTTTAACTCCTGGATGAAAGCTGCAACTGATCTATCCTTCCTGGTGCTGATCATCTCCCATTGCTCATCTCGGCGCCCACAAATCTGGTAGATAGTATCCTTGTGATCCTTGTGGTAAACTTCTCCAATGCATACCATGGTGATGTGGGCTGCCATGCTCTTTCCTAGACTCCAGGTTGGTGCATCAAAAGAAAACTCTATGGGTTCAGTGACGGGCATGAATGTCCTTCCTGGAACTTGAACTTGAATCATCCAATGCTCCTCTTCTCGTAAAGTGGCGATGTAGGTCCCGGTAAAGCTTGGTACTCCGATGTTCAGGTACTTAGTGACTTCCTTCAAGTGGCGTCCAAAGGTTGTATCTTCATCCGGTTGCGTGCACTTGTTCCTTGCATCCGCCATTCCTAAAGAGTTGAAAAGGTGAGGAGTCAGAAATGAGAAGCGAGAGAGAGTAGTGATCTAGGGCTTTAGCTTAGTGGTCGTGTCCTATAGTCAGCATGGGCTCTGATACCATCTTGTAGAGACCAGACCTCAAACAGTCTGATCTCTGTGCATCAATGTCATCCCTGGATCAGTAATGCTGACACGCATAGTACTTGAACAATTTATAACAGAGTAGCAATCACACACTTGTTACATCGAATGTCTCAAAAGAGAACTTATTACAATAAATATGGCTTAAGGCCATCTAATAACGATAACAGCGGAAGGCTTGGAAGATAAGTGAGTCCATCAACTCCAACGGCATCACTGAGTATAAGACCACGACCCAGGCACCTTACTCGTCGTCTGAAAAGTCTGCAACATGAACGTTGCAGCCCGAAAATGGGTCATCACATGGAATATGCTGGCAATGTAACACATAGAGAGTAATGAACAGAATAATGCTATCACTACATGCATATATGGCTGGTGGAAAGCTCTATGGTTACAGTTTTGCATAAAGCCAATTTTTCCCTACAACAAAGAAATAAATTTTATTTAAGTCTCATGGTGGTTGTTAAACATTGAGAAGGTTCCTCCAACTCAATCCCAATTAACTAACAAATCATTAACCCAGCAAGATTCAATTAAAGTAACATGATGAGATTCACATGAAAATCCAGGTACTAGATACTCAAAACGTCCATAACCGGGGACAGCGCTAACCATGATTAGTTTATACACTCTGCAGAGGTTTGCACACTTTTCCTCGCAAGACTCGATCACTTCCATTGGATTTCTTGCACTACAGAATGTTTGAGAAACGGATGACCTAGACACAGTCTTTCAGAAGCACTAACTCTTTACTCCGGGTAGACAGTTACACCTACTTTCCCCTACATCTGCTAGTCTACCTCTACAAGAGTTCACACAACTTAACCAACTATGCTAGAGCCCATAGTAGTTTGCGGCTGCACACGGAAGTTTCTAGCATGAATAATCTCATGATCCCTTTGAGCCTGGGTGGCAGTCCATAGGAGAATCACACGGTACCCCTGGATTTCCAAAAATACAGGCAACACTGGGTTCCCCAGGTGCCTCAATCCACCCAGATGTGAATTTAAGTTTCCACCTTAAGTAAACCATTAAATAACAATCTCATATCTGTCATGGATACACTCACCCAATCCACGTCTACTAGCATAGCATGGCAATATAAGCAAACGTAGAAGTAACTCCCAAAGGTTTGATAATAAAACATGTAATAGGTACTACCTCATCTACTTCCCAAAACCCACATATTAAATCACATCCTAACCATGCATTTGTTTGAGGATTGATCTAATGCAATAAAACTGGGTAATAAAGAGGTATGATCAAAGTGTTACTTGCCTTCCTGATGATTTGTGAAACCTAGAGACTCGTAGTAGCAAGCGGTGCACTCCGGGTACTCTATCGCAAACAAACAAGCATAAAATAAGCACTCATCTAATGCACATGTAAAATTCAAATAAGAGATCTAACCAGAAAGTTCAACTTAAGAAAAAGAAAAACAAGACGAACGGGCTAACGAATGAACATTCACTGCCAGCGGCTAAACGATGAAAACCGTTCATTAAAACAAACATACGGACGGACGTCCGTTAAATAAACTAGACCGAAAAAACCGATCTATAAAAAATAACCATGGTTTTATATAAAAAAACCGGGCGGTTAACCGGAAGAAAACCAACAGCGGCGGCGGCTACCTCGGGTCGGGGTCCGGCGAGGTCGGCAGCGACTGTGCCGAGGGGATCCGGCGGTGGCGGTGGTCGATGGCGGGGCTTCCGGCGGCGGCGGCGTCGGGCGCGGGCGGCGGTGGCGTCGGGCGCGCTAGGGTTTCAGGGGGGCTGGGCAGGCGGCTCGGGCTCACCGGCTTATAAGGCCGACCGGGCCAGGAGTCCTAGTTGGACACGACCCGGTTAGGTCGGTAACTTTTTTTTTAAAATATTCGAACACGCAGCAAAATAATTAAAAGAAAATACTAAACAGACTCCAAAAATCCCGAAATAAATTTCCCCGTCCTCTAAAAATAAGCCGTACAAGATGGACATTTATTTGGGGCCTAAATGCAAATTTGAAAAACGCGCATTTTTCCTAAATTCAAATAAAATAGCCTAAAACTCCGAAATAAAATCTTATTCGATTTTTTATTAAATCCTCAATATTTCTTTATTTTGGGAAAGTCATTTTATTCCCTCTCTCTTATTTTTATAATAGAAATATTTGAAAATAAAATATATAAAATCAAATGATCCTTTTTTCAAAAATTTGAGAAACATCAAATATAAATATAGCGAAATCCCCAACTGTCTCCATGGGTCCTTGAGTTGCGTGAAATTTCTAGGATCAAGCAAAATGCAATAAAATATGATATGCAATGATGATCTAATGTATAACATTCCAAATTGAAAATTTGGGATGTTACATTCGTGTTGTTCTTCCGTTCTTCCTCTCATTTTCCTCCGTAGAATTAGGTTCTTTAGTGGGATTTGGGAGGGAAGGACTTGGGCACTCCGTGTGCCCTTGCCACTGCATTTGGTGCATCGGTTTGAGTTCTCCATGGTGATACGTGGAAGTGAAGTTTGAGAAGCTTATTACTCTTGGGTGTTTGGGCACCCTAGAGCTTGTTCCTCTTGGGTGCCTTGGTGCCCTAGACGGTTGGTGTTGTTCGGAGCTCAATCATTATGGTGTAAAGCTCCGGGCAAGCATCGGGGTCTCCAATTAGGTTGTGGAGATTGGCCCGAGCAATTTGACGGGTACCGGTGACCGCCCCCAAGGGTTGCCAAAGTGTACGGGTTCGGTGACTGCCCCCAAGGGTTGCCATTTGTACGGGTTCGGTGACCGCCCTTAAGAGTCTCGTAGTGGAATCACGACATCTTGCATTATGCAAGGGCGTGAGTTGATTACGGTGGCTCTAGTGGCTTCTTGGGCAGCATTGTGCCTCCACACCGCTCCAAACGGAGATTAGCATCCGCAAGGGTGTGATCTTCGGGATACATCGTCGTCTCCGCATGCCTCGGTTATCTCTTACCCGAGCCCTTTACTTATGCACTTTACTTTGTGATAGCGGTATTGTTCTTTGTCATATATCTTGCTATCACATAGTTACTTATCTTGCTTAGCATAAGTTGTTGGTGCCCATAGGTGAGCCTAGTTGTTGTAGGTTTTGTGCTTGACAAATTAACTGCTAGGTTGTTCAAGCCTAAACCGTAATTATTTTAAAGCACCTATTCACCACCCCCTCTAGGCGACATCCACAATCTTTCACATGGATATAATGATGAAGTCATAAATGGTTCAGATCTGAGTTCATTGCACCCGGGCCCAAAGTGACAAGCATTAAGCATAGGAAAGCCATGGCAACATCAATCTAAGAACACAGTGGATACTAGGGAACATGCCCTAACAAAACTAACTCGATTACATGATGAATCTCATCCAACTCCTCATCGATCACCGAGCCTATGAAGGAATTACTCACTCCCGGTGGGGAGCATCATGGAATTGGCGATGGAGATGGGTTGGTGATGACGAAAAATGAAGACCCCTCCTCTCCGGAGCCCCAAACTGACTCCAAATCTTCCCTCCCGAGGAAGAACAGGGCTTGGTGGCAACTCCGTCTCGTGGATCGTGATAATTCTTTCTCCCTGATTTTTTCTGGAAAAATGTGATTTCATAGTATTAGGGGGTCATCTGCGGGGCCACCAGGTGGGTACAACCCACCTGGGTGCACCGGGTGAGGGGGCGCGCTCTGCTAGGTTGTGCCTACCCAGGTGCCCCTCTCCTGCAGGTATTGGCTCCAGAAATTCTTATTATTGACATAAAAAATCCTCACAAAGTTTCGTTCCATCCCAGGAACCTTTATTTCTGCACAAAAACAACACCATGGTAGTTCTGCTTAAAACAGCGTCAGTCCGGGGTTAGTTTCATTCAAATCATGCAAATTAGAGTCCAAAACAAGAGGAAAAACATGAGAAAAAGTCGATACGTTGGAGACGTATCAACTCCCCAAAGCTTAAACCTTTGCTTGGCCTCAAGCAATTCAGTTGATAAACTGAAAGTGAGAAAGAAAAACTTTTACGAACTCTTTTGCTCTTGTTTGCGTAAATAAGCTTAAACAACACCCGGATTTTTAGCCAACATTATAACTAACCATGTCAACAATAACATTTAAAGATTATACTAACACGTATCAATGGCATAATCAGCTAGCGAGCAATAATAAAATATCTCAAACAGCAACACGTTGTCAAAACAACCATGATATAATATGACAATAGTGGTATCTCGCTAGCCTTTTCTGAGACCGCAAAACATAAATGCAGAGCACCTCCAAAGTTCAAGCAGCGACTAAACATTGTAAGTCATTGTAGAAAAGATCCGGTCATGATGTACCCGACATTAGCTAAACATATTGCATAAATCATGACCAGTGTGCTCTACTCAGTTTTTGGCGCTTGTTTTAGAAGGTGGTGACACAACATAAAAGTAAATAGATAGTCCCTTCGCAGAGGGAAGCAGTGATTCGCAGAGGTGCGAGAGCTCAATTTTTTAAAACAGAGATAAATGATATTTTGAGATATGCACTCTTCTTATTCACTTCACGACCATCAATTATCAACATCTTCCATGCTAAGCACGCTAGTGGCGGTTCCCAAGCGGAGATGTAAAGGTTTTGACTCCATTGGGAGTTTTGTTTGATTATTTCAGAGATGAACTCTTTTTCATGTTTGCAGTTTGGGACTGGGCATCCCTATTACCGCCCTTTTCTCATGCGATGGCGAGTGAATAAACACTCGACCTGAGAATAACCCACTTAGCATGGAAGATACCGACCACCTCTTGTCGTTCCACGAATGATCCAGGCACACAAAGAAGATAATTTTTAGAAGATTTTAGAGGTGGCACATGCAACTTTACTTAGGACGATAGGGTAATAACGCATATAGGTAGGTATGATGGACTCATCTGGAATAACTTTAGGTTCAAGATTTTTGATGTACAAGCAGAGTTCCCGCTTAGTACAGGCGAAGGCTAGCAATTAAGATTGTGAAGCGGCCAGCTAGAGAGCAACAACGATCATAACCATGCATTATGCATAAGTAACATTGCACACTAGCATGAGTAGTATATGGACACCATGAACATAAATATCATAGAGTCTATGTTGGTTTTGATTCAAGTACATGCATGAACATGTGCCAAGTCTAGCCAGTCGAACATTTAGAGGAGGATACCATATCATCATACTACATCACAATCATTTTAACGCTATGTTGATATCCAAGATAAATTATTATCAACTCACAGCTACTTATGCTTGGCATGAGAAACTATAATCTCTAATTGTCATTGCAAACATGTTTAATCATAATGGGCTGAATCATGGATACTATGTTAAACATATTTACAAAAACAGAACAAGTTAAGTTCATACTAGTTCCTCCCTGCCACATCCAGTTCATCGGATGTCGTCATTATTGCCTTTCACTTGCATGACCGAACGATTTGAAAATAACAATAGTGCAAGAATGTCGTGGACTAAGCTGGAATCTGCAAAAATTTTATTCAACAGGAGAAGACAGGGTAAAATGTGCTCTTATTAGTTCAACTATTATTCATACGAGAGTCACTCAACATTTTCATTGTGGTCTTCTCCTTGGTAAGACTCGAAAAAAGAAAAGAAGAGAAGTTTAGAGAAACACACTGATTTTTTTGGAGTTTTTGGTTTTCTAGAACGGACAAATAAAAGGGAAAAGCAAAAATAAGAAAATCTATTTACACGGGAAAGCTACCAACAAGCAAAAGAAGAACAAGGAAATGTTTTTGGATTTTCTTCTGAATATTACTACTAAGCATGCATAGAAAGTAAACTAGCTACAACTAATTTTTTTTGGTTTTTCTAAAGTTTTTCAAACACACAAGAAGAAAGCAAGAAAATAAATCTAAGCATGGATGATACAATGAAAAAGTGTGAACACCGACTAATGAAATATGTGGACGTGAATGTAAGGTCGGTGGAAACACGTACTCTCCCAAGCTTAGGCTTTTGGCCTAACTTGGTAGTCGATCAGTAGCCTGGAGGGTAGTAGGGGTGCTGAGGAGCGGGCATCAACTCATCCCAGTGCTGCCTCTACAACATCCTGAGCATTCCGATAGGCGATGATCTCTGCAGGCATAATCCTATATCCACCCCTGGCAACAGAATCAAACAAAGCAGGAGCATGCAATGGAATAATATCACGAGTTCTTACACTAAAACCAGATTATACGGAATAGGGATGTTAGGAGATTCGATATCAGTAAAATGGTGGTGATCCATGGCTGCACGTTCGAGGTAAACTTTGGTCAGAGGGTGATCTTGAGGGCGTATCTCAACCTTGAAGTGAGCCGCCAAACGAGTAGCATAAAACCCACAATGTATTTTGCCCTGAGATTTATTAAGATGGAGGCGACGAGCCACAATAGCTCCCATGCTACAAGTGTTGTCGCCCTCTAATGCACGACGTAAAACAACAAGGTCTGGTGAACTAAGTGCCCCCACCTTCTCCCTAGCCAGCAAGCATTTTGCAATGAAAAGTTTAAAGTAACGAACAGCAGGAAAATGTAAGCCAGCGGCAGTGATGGCTGACACTCCTCTCTCATCCCCTACCATCAAAGTGTGATAAAAGGCCTCAAACTCAGCCGGCCTAGGCTCTGCCAAGCTCCTATCAGAAGGGATCATGCATATGTTACAAAATTTAGTATGTGGTATTTGATGGTTTTCAGCATATAAATCAAAGCTCACTTCAGGAGGATTATTCCTAGGCAGGAAATTAAAACTTTGAACAAAGATGTTTGTGAGGATTTGGTGCTGATCACACTCATCTGCGATGAAGTCGGTGAGGACGGCATTAGCAATATATTGCATGAACTCCTCCAAAATTCCAACCTCTTGTAGGAACGGGGTGTGCGGCCATTCGCACGGTCGTACTTCCGCCAACCTCTGAGGGTGGAGATCACTGTCAGAAGACTCCACAATAACACCCTTGGAGTTCTTCCTCGAGCCAAACTTCCTGAAGATATTCATGTTCGCGTACAATTTTCTGGAAAAAAAATATTTTTGAGGTAACAAAAATTTTCAACAAAACTTCACAAAATTGATAGCAACTACTACTAGGGATACATAGAGGCCATGGCAAGTATTCAAACTACTTAGAACACTAAGAATTCAACATGCAAGCTCATCTACAGCAGCACCAAGAGTAGCTAATTATTCAAAGTATAAACCACTAAAACAAAAACTATTGGACAAATGGTGGAGTCACATACCAAGCAACAATCCCCCAAGACAGTTTCGGAAATGGAGCTTCGAGCAAAGAGATTGAAATCTGCGGGTTTGAGCTCAAGAACACATGAGAGAGAGCAATGGAGATTTTTTTTCTGGAGGTAAGTGATGATGTGGGCTAAAGAGATAAGTGAGGGGGGCCACGTGGGGACCACAACCCACCAAGGCGCGCCTGCGGGTCCTGGCGCGCCCAGGTGGGTTGTGCCCACCTGGTGCACCTCCCTCTGGTATTATTTCCACCAAAAATTCATAAATATTCAGAAAAAAATCGTATCAGGTTTTCAGAGCATTCTGAGAACTTTTATTTTTGGGTCATTCTTTTATTGCACGGGAGATTCAGAACGCAGACAAAACATGGCATTTTATTTTATTTAACTAATAAAAACAGAAAACAAAAGGCAGGGACAGAAGGCAGTGCTTACTAAATTCATCAACTTCGTACCTCTAAAAAATGATCCATTAATAAGGTTGATCAAGTCTTATTAACAACCACTTTCGATTAGCATGAAACCGAAGAACTTTCGTAAATAACTAAGTTACCTCAATGGGGATATGCATTTCCCCAA
Source organism: Triticum dicoccoides (assembly GCF_002162155.2). NCBI lineage: Eukaryota > Viridiplantae > Streptophyta > Magnoliopsida > Poales > Poaceae > Triticum > Triticum dicoccoides. Next base: position 63,064,697 of record NC_041381.1, read on the forward strand.
CAACAAGCATTTCATATTTCTTTTTGACAGTAGATAGAGGTATTTTAAAACTTCCAATAGTGATTGTCGGAGATTTTTCAATAACATTAGTACCATTCACTTGGAATTGTTTCTTCGGAAAGTGCACCGTATGCTCATTACCATTAATGTGAAAAGTGACCTTGCTTTTATTGCAGTCAATCACAGCCACTCTAGTATTCAAGAAGGGTCTACCAAGGATAATCTACATGTTGTCGTCCTCGGGCATCTCAAGTATAACAAAGTCAGTCAAAATAGTAACATCAGCAACAACAATGGGCACATCCTCACAGATACCGATAGGTATGGCAGTTGATTTGTCAGCCATTTGCAAAGCTATTTCAGTAGGTGTGAGTTTATTCAAGTCAAGTCTTTTATATAAAGATAAATGCATAACACTAACACCATCTCCTAAATCACACAAAGCAGTTTTCACATAATTTTTTTTGATAGAGCAAGGTATAGTTGATATTCCCAGATCTCCATGTTTTTTAGGTACTCGATCTTTGAAAGTATAGTTAGCAAGTGGAGATTTCAGCTACCGGTATTCTTCTCTTATTTGTGATGATATCTTTCATATACTTTGCATAAGGAGGCATTTTTAAAATGTCAGTCAAGCGAGTACACAAAAAGACTGGCCTCAGCATTTCAGCAAATCGTGCAAATTCTTCATCATCATTCTTTTTAGTTGACTTGGGTGGAAAAGACATAGGTTTTTGAACCCATAGTTCTCTTTCTTTACCGTGTTTTCTAGCAACAAGGTCTCTTTTATCATATATTTTATTCTTAGGTTGTGGGTTATCAGGATCAACAGGTGGTTCTATCTCAACATCATTGTCTGGTTCCTTATCATTATTTGTTTGAGTGTCTTCATGAACCTCATCATTATCTTTTGCGTTATCACTAGGTGGATGTTCATTACCAGATTGAGTTTCAGCATCAGAGATAGAAGTTTCATTTTCATTATCAGAAGGTTTGTCTATTTCAGGTCCACTAGAAGCATGCAAAGTCCTATCATTTTTCTTTTCCTTTTTCTTTTAGAAGGACTAGGTGCACTAGTGTTGTTTCTTTGCGAGTCTTGTTCAATTCTTTTCGGGTGTCCCTCAGGATAAATTGGTTTCTGAGTCATTTTACCTCCTCTAGTTGCAACTCTAACAGCAAAGGCATGTATGTTATGATTCATTTCATCAAGTAATTCTCTTTGTGATTTAGCAACTTGTTCTATCTGGGTTTGAACCATAGAAGCATGTTTTCCAACACCTCTAACATGATTTGAGATTCTGAATAACAAGTCACTCAAGCAAGCAATCATATCAGAATTATATTTCAATTATTTCATAACATTTGCATTGAAGTGATCTTGCTTTCTAATGTAATTATCAAACTCATAAATGCATTGACTAGGATGTTTATTATGAGGATCATCACTATCACTGAATTTCATTAAAGATTTTACCTCTACCACCATGGGTGGTGGTGGTGCTTTAAGCCCATGTATTTCTTCAATAGGAGGTAAATTTTTAACATCCTCAACTTTAATACCTTTTTTCCTTCATAGATTTCTTTGCCTCTTGCATATCTTCAGGACTGAGATATAATATATCCCTCTTGTTTGGAGTGGATTTAGGCGGTGGTTCAACAATAGTCCAGTCTTCACAATTTTTCAATATGTTATTCAATAATTCTTCAGCTTGAGCAATAGTTCGTTCCCTAAAAACACAACCAGCACAACTATCTAGGTAGTCTATAGAAGCATCGGTTAGTCCATTATAGATGATATCAAGTATTTAATTTTTCTTAAGAGGATGATCAGGCCAAGCATTAAGTAACTGGCAAAGCCTCCCCCAAGCTTGTCGGAGACTCTCTTCTTTAGTTTGAAAAAACTTAAATATTTCCTGTAAGGCAGCTTGTTTCTTATGAGCAGGGAAACATTTTTCAGTTAAGTAGTAGATCATATCCTGGGGACTACGCACACAACCAGGAGCAAGAGTATTGTACCAAGATTTAGCATCACCCTTTAATGAGAAAGGAAATAACTCGAGAATAAAGTAGTATCAAGTTTTCTCATCATGAGTAAAGAGGGTGGCTATATCATTCAACTTAGTAAGATGTGCGACGACAGTTTCAGTTTCATAACCATGGAAAGGATCAGATTTAACCAAAGTGATTAACTCTGGGTCGACAGAGAATTCATAATCCTTATCAGCAATAGCAATAGGTGAAGTAGCAAGCTTAGGATCACATTTCGTTCTAGCATTTAGAGATTTTTCTTTATACTTGTGTAATAATTTCTCTAGATCATCTCTATCCTTACAAGCAAGAATATCTCTAGTTGCCTCTTCACTCATAACATAGTCTTTCGGTACCTTAGGCAATTCATATCTAGGAGGGCTAGCTCTAGCAAGTGTTTCATGAGTTTCAGTTTCAAGCTCATCATCAGATTCAACAACATCATGTTGTATTACTCTACGAATTTGTTCATCAAGAAATTCACCAAGTGGCACATCATCATTATCGAGCATGGTACTAGCATCATCATAAGCATCATTTATAGTAGAAGTAGCATCATCAATAACTTGCGACATATCAGAATTGATAGCATGTGGTGGTGTTGCAAGTTTACTCATAACAGAAGGTGAATCTAAAGCAGAACTGGATGGCAGTTCCTTACCTCCCCTCGTCCTTGAGGGAAATATCTTAGTCTTAGCATCCTTTAGATTCTTCATTGTGATAAATTGATAATAATCCCAAGTGACTCAACAAATATAGCTATGCCCCCCGGCAACGGTGCCAGAAAAAGGTCTTGATAACCTACAAGTATAGGGGATCGCAACAATTTTCGAGGGTAAGTATTTAACCCAAATTTATAGATTCGACACAAGGGGAGCCAAAGAATATTTAAAGGTATTAGCAGCTGTGTTGTCAATTCAACCTCACCTGGAGATTAATTATCTGCAGCAAAGTGATCAGTAGCAAAGTAGTTTGATAGTTTTGATAGTAGTGATTGCAGCAATGGTAACGGTAACAGTGATAGCAGTAATATTGTAGCAGTAATGATAGTAGTAGCAATAGTAGTAACTTAGCAAGAACAATATATGATAAATTCGTAGGCATGGGATCGGTGACTTGTTGGATGATATTCATCATGTGACATTTATAACCTAGGGCGATACGGCACTAGCTCCAGTTCATCGATATAATGTAGGCATGTATTCCGTAAATAGTCATACATGCTGTATTAAAAGAACTTGCATGACATCTTTTGTCCTACCCTCTCGTGGCATCGGGGTCCATATTGGAAACTAAGGGATATTAAGGTCTCCTTTTAATAAAGAACCGGAACAAAGCATTAACACATAATGAATACATGAACTCCTCAAACTACGGTCATCACCGAGAGTGGGCCTGGTTGTTGTCACTCCGAGGTTGTCGGATCATAGCCGTAGCAGGTGAATATAACTTGCAAGATCGGATCTAAAACATGGATATAATGATGAATTCATAAATGGTTCAGATCTGAGTTCATGGCACCCGAGCCCAAAGTGGCAAGCATTAAGCATAGGAAAGTCATAGCAACATCAATCTAAGAACATAGTGGATACTAGGGATCAGGCCCTAACAAAACTAACTCGATTACATGATGAATATCATCCAACTCCTGACCGACCAGCGAGCCTACGAAGGAATTACTCACTCCTGATGGGGAGCATCATGGAATTGGCGATGGAGATGGGTTGGTTATGACGAAGAACGACGATCCCCCTCTCCAGAGCCCCAAACGGACTCCAGATCTGCCCTCCCGAGGAAGAACAGGGCTTGGCGGCGGATCCGTCTCGTGGATCGTGATAATTCTTTCTCCCTGATTTTTCTGGAAAAATGTGATTTTATAGTATCAGAGGGGTCGTCTGCGGGGCCACCAGGTGGGTACAACCCACCTGGGCGTGCCAGGAGAGGGGGGCGTGTCCTGGTGGGTTGTGCCCACCAAGGTTCCCCTCTCATGTAGTTCTTGGCTCCAGAAATTCTTATTATTGATATAAAAAATCCTCACAAAGTTTCGTTCCATTCTGAGAACTTTTATTTCTGCACAAAAACAACACCATGCTACTTCTGCTAAAAACAGCGTCAGTCTGGGGTTAGTTTCATTCAAATAATGCAAATTAGAGTCCAAAACAAAAGGAAAAGCGTGAGAAAAAGTCGATACGTTGGAGACGTATCACACACAGACACATTATTTTCTGTTTTTCTGTTTTTTAGTTTTTTACACTTTTAGTTGTAGAAATGTTAGATGAATTAGCTAGCTAAATATAAATGTTAGATTAATGTCAAAGTTATTGATGAATTAGATTAATGTCAAATGTTAGATGATCTAGTTAGTTTTTTACTTATAGTTAGTTGAATTAGATATATTAATGCATGTTAATTAGATGAATTAATTAGTTTTTATACTTTTGTCAAATGTTAGATGAATTAGCTAGATATATTAATGTTAGATGATCGAATTAGCTAGCTAGCTCGTCATATGTCAAAGTTTGAATTTTGACATATATATGCAACATTTGATCATATGTCAAAGTTTGATCATATGTCAAAGTTTGAATTTTGACATATACAACATTTGATCATATGTCGAAGTTTCAATTTTGGCATATGCAACATTTGATCATATATATGTCAAAGTTTGAATTTTTCATATTCAACATTTGATCATGCATATATGCCAAAGTTTGAATTTTCACATAAGAATGCTCCCATATATGCCAACCATTTATAAAATGTTACATATTTGCATAGAATTTGTTATCGACGTCAACAATGCCCAGCCCGCATCCTCGCTGTCGACCTATTCGCGACGACGTACTGCTTCAGAGGCGCCATGTCCGGGACTGGGCTTTGCCGGGCTGGCACTGGGAGGTTCTACCTTCAGGGGGGCGCATCTTGGTGAGGAACCCGGGTCTCGTCATCGACCCGGAGCTTCTTTGGTTGTGGGCGCATGGGCCACATTCGGTGCGGAGGCTGGGGTCCCCCGAGGAGGTGGTACGTAACCGTGTCAGGGAGGATAACGAGCACGTCTGTCGCTACATGGTTGCGTTGGACGTCAGGTTCTCCAATACCTGGCATGTTCTTCAGGGACTCACTGGAGCTATGATCCTGTGGTGGTTCCTTCTCTTTGGGTGTCCACCACGACTCAACTAGACTATTCGATAGTATTCGATTTGCATTAGCTAGAGTGATGTACTCAAGACCTTCGAGACGATGTATTTGAGATTATATTATTCGATAATATTCGAGACGCTGTATTCGAGATTATATTTTCGATGATGCATATTATCTACTATGATTCAGTTTTATCTTTCGAGATGCATATCTATTATCTATTATTATTTGAGATGCATATCAATTATCTAGTATTATTCGAGATGCGTGGTAAATTTTTTTATATTTCTTCTGGATTAGTTAAATAAAAGCTATGGCGGACAATACCGACAGAGAAGCAGAAAAGGCTATGTTCGAGATCATACGTTCCCCGAGCCGGCCAGATGAGAATGAAAAATATGATGTCTCACAATATCTGAACAATACTGGGAACGGTGATGATATGATATTCGATGAAGACGACCGAATGGACGAAGTCCAGAATTATGATGATCTTCAAATAGCAAACACCGGCGAGGTATCTATACTACTATTAAACAATCAAACTAATTCTTTTTTAAAATCACAGAGCAGATGTACACAGCTTGATTAGCACCGTTAGATTAGACCCACTAATGCTTAAGATTAATTTAATTCCGTGTCAAGTGTGCAATTAGCAATTTACTATGGCTGACCGCGCTTCTCCCGCAGAGGAATATTCCACGCTGCGCCCGCATATAACGCTTCATCAACGCAAAAATCATGCTAAACCAGAGGGGGAAAGGCGGTCTCCAACTCACGACCCGCATCGTCTCCGTGCTTGGCTCGTGGGAGAACCCTAGCCGCCGCTCCTGCCTTCCCTTGCTCCTTGCGGACGGATTCCAGGCCGGCGAACGCGAGCTCTCCTCACCGGTGCCGTGGGCTGCCTCTGCACGCCCGGCCAGCTGCTGTCCGTGGAGGCGCGCAACAGCGCGCCAAGCGGTCCCCAGTAGCCGGACTGTTGGAGCCGCCCAGTCCGCTCGGGCGCTCCGGTGCCGTGGTCTGCCTCTGCTCGACTGGCCTGCTGCTGTCCGCACATGCGCACCACCGGCCAGCAGCGTGCCGAGCGCCCGAGCCTCCCCTCTTAGCCGGACTGCTGGAGCCGCCGAGTTTGCTCAGGCACGCTGCTGCTGAGCCCATTGTCTTCTTCCGAGAGACGTACCTCATACCCTGATCCCCCAATCCCCCATGGTTGCTCACTTGCCGTGAATCTCTGATTTAGACAAATGTCAATATTTTCGGCACAAATCTGAATTTGTCTACACCCGGAAGCTCCTCCTATCCTTCAAGCTACTTTGATTCAGTGGAGTCTCGAGGCTGCAGGCATGCGGCAACCTCGGTTTCACTTTGTCCAGAGACAGGAGTTAGGCAGCCATGTAATTTTTTATTTGTACAATACTACACCAGCATGTAATATGTTCAATTATTACCCGTACCATATAGAAATACATATGGGCAGTAGTCACTAGATTAATTTTTATTGCAAAATTATTGAAGATTTTTATTATACAGCAACACAACTAGAACTTCTCAAGGTTTTCAGTATGCTTGTACTTCCACATTGATCTATTTCTATATGGTATTCGCAACTATGACACCATGTGGTGAGAAACTGGTTGTTTGGGCATCTTCATGTATTTCATGATTCCATCTTGCAGGTGCACGTCAACAGCGTGCGTACAGCCGGTGGACGCTTGGGTCCTTCGTCAACGGTGAATCCCATAACAATCTTGAAACATGATGGAACCATATCCAGGTAAAAAAAAAGGTGTTTTGTGAAATTTTCATGTGTTTATTGTACCTCAATTTTTCTTAATTGCTCGTTGGTGTATAGTGATGCACTATGAAGTAAGTTATCCGGCCCGCACAAAGACCCGTCAAGCCTGCAAAGGTAGTTTCACCGCTGAAACTGCATTTTTTTCTATCATATACACTCAAATGTTTTGCATTTCCCTTGGGATTTCGGTGGATTTGAACATAACGTTTGTTTGAATTGAATCGTGCTGCATAAGAGGTAGGAGAAAATTAGCGGGCGGCTTCAGACCCTTGGTTAGTGGTTGATGTCTTGATGATTCGTTCTGCTGCAAGATGTTTTGAAACAACCATTGGTCGTTACTCATTAGGTGTTGTCTCCATTGCTATTTTACTGTATGATAAAATAATTATGGATGTTTCTTACAAATACTTGGTCATTAGGTGTCACAGTTCTTAATTGACTGTTTGGAAGTAATCGGGATACTAAAATTATCATCAAGCGTTGTTTCCATTCTTTATTATTGTTCATACCAAGCTAAAAGAAGATATCTTGCAAGTAAGTTTGATATACTCGTGATACATCTTGATATATATGATATCCTTGCTGCTTTTAGGATGACAGTGTGGACTTGGATGGAACAAAGAGTTGATCAAAACCGACACCATGTATTCTTATGGATGTATGAGCCATCTCACTGTAGGTGGACCTTTTCTCGCCAGCACGACTTACTTTATTTTATGCTTTGTTGAGTGTAATCTCCAATTTCGTTTGCAGGTATACCATTACTCTTCTCATGGTCTTGCAGATGCACCACGTATAGCTTTTCAGCCTTGCAAATTAGATATTTCGATTGATACATGCATATTGTTGGGTGTCTGTCATCCTTCAGGGTGAGATGCAGACCAAGGACGACCACTTGACGCAGAGGGATGCATGGTTGTGTAGCGGCTTCGGTTGCACATCTCATGTAACTGCCGGGATCGCGGAGAAGTGGTGGTGACAACACATGAGTGACCTAGATGGTGGCGATACTTGTGCATCCGATCTCAAGCTTCGGGGTGAAGAGCCTAGGTCTGGCCCAAGGTGGTCATACCTAACAATGGCAATGTTTTTTTTTACGTTGTTATCTTGTTGAAGGCATTGTTGGATATGTTTGGACTAATTCTTTAGGGTGCAAACCTAGATTCTTGGCTTGTTGGTTGGATCTGGTGACAACGGTGCTTGAGCGTCACTCCCTTCTTGAAGGCGTTGTTGTTTAAGAACCTCGTCGTCCATGTGGCGTCATGAGATGGTTGGCGTGGATAAGATCATTGTTGTAGTTTGCGATCGCATATCTATTTTTTGGGGTTTTATTTTTTATTTTTGCCTACGCATAGCTTCGGTCTTATATGACTGCTATTTGCCGGCGTGTTTTTGTGTGTGCGCGTGTGAGTTGGTTTTGTGCATCCTAACTATGCAAATGCTGAGTATGTGCTAATTATGCTTGTATCCTCTTGATGCTTCATTATGAGGCATAAAATCCACCTTTGTAAAAAAGCATGTCTATTGTTGGAATATTGGTGCATTGAAAAGACTATGGGTGGAATTAACAGTTGACTGAAAATATGAAAAAAGAGTCAGGATGCTTTGCCAGCTCTTCTTGGAGCTTCTCCTAATTTCAACAAGGTAAATTTTAAGATTTCTTACAATTTTGCATTCCATTGTTTTATCGGAATCACTTATCATCTATACTATTGCACAAAAAAACCCTTGCATAATTAACCAGAGGAGGAACTTGAAGAATTGGAGGGAGCAATGTGTTAGATCAGGTTAATGTTTGATTTTCTATTAGTTCAATTTGTAAATCTTAATGTCTATTTGGAATAATTCCCTGGTGCACGTTGAATACTCTTAACATACAAAACTGGATTTTCGCATATGATTATAATATTAGTCAAGACGTGCGTGCACGTGCACGCTTATTAGTATTTATATAAGCAGGCATCTGGTGATCCATCACAACTATTTGGATCACGGATGGACCTATATAAGGTGAAGTGGTCCTCCCGAACTGGTACCGAACCGAAAAAAGCCCACCACCTATACCATCCCCACGACCCACCTATCGAACTTCCCTGACCTACCCGATCCCCATGACCACCCATCGCCCCTATCCCCAATTGCCGCCGCCGTCACCGGCTCACCGCACGGAACGCACCATCGCTCCCAACCGCCAGCACCACCATCCCTCGTCGCGGATCGCGCTGCCGCCACCGCCCTCACCGCGGATCTCATGACCGCCACCATCCCTCACCACGGATTACGCCGCCGCCACTGTCCTTCGCCGCCCTCCGCCCCGACCACCTCCGTCACTGCCGTCTGACCTGACCATCTACACCACCGCCCTCTGCCCGCCATGGCCAGGGAACTCATGGCCGCTGCGGTGGCGGGGTAGCAGGCATGGAGGAGGATGAATGGTGAATCAACGATGGAGGCCCGGTGCGGCGGCGCCGTAGGCGCGATATGGTAGCGGGATCCGGTGATTCGAGGCCCTGACTGCGGTTCTTGGAGGAGAGCTTGCGCGCAGACTGATGCAAGGGAGGGCGCTGGACTTGAGCGCGCCGGAGCACAGCGCAGGACACACGGCAGGTCACGTAGGAAGGGAGGGCAGGTCATGCTGGAGCGTAGAGAAGGTCGACGCCGGCACCTCCCCACGGCAGGGCCGCTTGCCTGCTTCCGGACCATCTCGGCCTCTCCTGATAGCCCTTGCAGCCTCCGTTCTTGTTCTTCAAGCAGCAGTAGTTGACCTCTATTCTTGTTCATCTTCATAAGGAGTAACATCGTTTATTTGAATCGCATGGAAAATTTGATCTAGACTGATGAGTGATTGATGACTAGGATGCAGTGCAGCTCCTCTGACATTCCCTCTAACATATGTTCGCATCCCTCACGTGTTACCTACTCTGGCATCTCTGACCGACCTTCCACGATGCATGGCGTTGACCTTCCCTGACGTCTCTCGTTGCTGTCGCACACGGCGCTATGCGGTTTTCTAGCAGCTATCCCTGCTGCTGTGTGTGGGTTTCCCCTGTGCGCGAGACTATGGCACCGAGCTGCTACTGGCTTTGTTGTTGTCAATTTGGGCTACTGCTTGAGGCCAGCGAATGGCCTCCCCCACTAGTACACTGGAACCTTTTTATTCGGATTAAACTGCTGTTGTTTTCTGCTATTGATTCCATAGTACAGTGAAGAGGAAAGCAAAGTCACAGAGACAGAGAATGAGAGCGCACAGCAGTAGTGATGAGAGGATAAGA
>NC_041381.1:63075224-63079487 GCF_002162155.2 Triticum dicoccoides
TTCTCAATTAAGAATTGACTGCTAGTTTTTTCAACTAGGTGTCCATTTTCTATATGGTAAACAAATGGTATTTTTCTGTAAACTACAAATGTACAAAAAAATGAGTTGTGGTTCAACTATGCGTGATGCTTTTTTTTTAGAGAAAAGAAATAATGGAAGTCCATATATTGATTTTGAGAGAGTTCAAACTACGCGCGTTTGTGTGAATACCATTTGTTTATTTAAATTCCACAGAAGAAACTGGACGTAATTTATCATTTGTTCAAAAATGAATCTAAGCCGAGGCACTACTTTCTCATATGTGAATGAGATTTCATATAAAAACTAGAAATAAATTGATTTATTTTACAATTGTGTATTTTTTCTGAATGTCAAGAAGTTGTGTTCGAGAAGGTCAAGTTTGAGGGTCAAGTTAAAATTTTATTACCTCGTAGGTTCATGTCTTCACAAGATTTACAACTATTTTTTCTCTCTCAAAAAGTGTCTTTTCAGCATACAACAGATTCAAAAGCCCGAAGAAAATCATGGCAAAAAATATAGAAAGTCTAGAGAGGTTGGGGACAAGGGATCAAAGAGGATTTCTGTAGTGAATAATTTTTGTATTCCTGCGCGATGTACCCTGTTGTTTCTGGATGATGAGCATTTTGTTCCCATATACTCTTTGTTTTTTAAAGAATGAAATTCAAAAACAAGAAAACGAGAAGTTTAAGAAGTTCAAAAACTTTGATTTTCCTCGTTACTAAATAATAAACCAAGTTCAATTTAAAAAAATGGAGCAGTTCAATATTTATTACAAAAACTCGAATTTTTCTTGTTACTAACGAATAAACTAAGAAGTTCAGCTCGAAATAACCAAGAAGTTGTAAAATGTTTATTACATTTCTAAAAAATACGCAACGAAGTTCAAATAAAAAATGTAGAGCGGTTCAATGCCTATAAAAGACACAGAAATTTTTATGTAACCGAGAGATTTCAGGTTGATAACTGCCAGAAGTTCACGTACTAGAGGGGTGTGCATTTTGTATGAAAAAAAGAATGAAAAAGCAAAGACTAAAAGTTTTGTTGCTAGAAGTTCAAGTGCTCGGCCCGAGAAAGTTCATTAATTCTTGTGTGAGAGGTTGAACAAAAATATGTGACAGAAGTTCAAGGTGAAAACAGCGAGAAGTTCAACTACTACACGGAATGCGTTTCAGATAAGAATGTAAGAATATAAAACTAAAAGCTTGAAAGGTTTATTGCAAGAAGTTCATGTGCTCCTCTCGGTGAAGTTCAAGATCTCTAGTGCGAGACGTCCGACCTTCAATTACATGTAAAAAATATTTTGAATCGTCGCGAGTATGAAAAACTAATCAACATGAAAAAGTTGCGTGTTTTCAACAGCTTTCCATTGGTATATCATTTTCTCAATTCCGGTAAGTGGTTGGTACGGGCAAAAAATACCACGTCAAAAACAGAGTGAAGTTCAAATAGACATGCCCGAGAAGTTCAACTACTTCAAGCAGTGCATTTCCATTCGTGATGAAGGCAGAAATCGTGATCCCGTCATGTTCTAATTTACTTCAAAACGGCAGGAATATCATTTCTGTAAGTTCAAGTCCTCCGTCGGAGAAAGTTCAAAAAATTATTGTGAGAATGGTTTGTACAAAAAGAATATCATTTGTGTAACACTGGCGAAATGGATGACAAAATTACAAACAAAAATACGTCACAGAAGTTCAACGTGCAAACAGCAGGAAGTTCAACTACTACGCTGAATGAATTTCAGATGAAAAACTTTTAAAATCTTCGCGAGTATGAAAAAATGTTCAACACGGGAAAGTTGCGTGTTTAAAACAGCTTTCCATCGGTATATCACCTGCTCAATTCCGGTGAGTGGATGGAGAGCTACGAGCAGTGGATGAAGAGCTACGAGCAAGAAAAATCACGTGAAAAACAGAGTGAAGTTCAGGTACACGCACCGAGAAGTTCAAGTTCTTCACGCGATGCATTTTTGAAAAATCTATTTCGCGATAAAGGCAGAACGAATGATCCCGCCGTTTTCGAAATTACTTCAAAACGGCTAGGAATCAGACAAAACCATCAACACGTAAAAGTTTCACATTTTCTGTAGCTTTTCAGCGGTATATTACTTGTCCATTTCCGATAAAGTTTGTAGAAATTACGTCAAAAACACATTTTTAGCCATTTTGAAAATCGACTTAAAATAGTAAGGAATTGAGAGAAACAATATATATAAAAAAGTTTCGCATTTCCTCATTATTTCCAATGTCGTATCATTTGTTGCATTCGGACGTACAGTTAAAAAATTAGCTTGAAAATACAAACTCGGTAGGACTTGGACCATTTTCTAAATTACTCTTAAACCATTCAAACTTAGAAAAAAAATTTCAAGATGAAAGAGTAGTGCATTTTCATAAGATGTCCAACGCCATATCATATGCCTCCATTGGATTAGCCGTTTAGAAATGACATCGAAAAAACAAACTCAGCTGTTCGGTTTATGAAATTTTACGTTTTTTCAAGTTACTCTTTAACCATAGGGAATTAGAACAAACTTTCAACATGAGGAAGGAGCGGTTTTTCAGCAGGTTTCCAACGCCATATTATATGCCTCATTCCAATAAACGATTTAGAAATGCGATTGAAATAACGATTCACATTTTTTGTGTGAAGAAAAAACGGTTTTAAAAACTGCTCTTAAACCGCTTACATTTTGCGAAAATTTTAACTTGGGTCATGATACTCGTGTCCATAGCTTTCCAATGGTATATAGCAGGCCCTATTTGGACAATGTTGCGGGAAGTTCAACCTAGCACAGGGGGAAGTTCAGGTCGAACAACTCAGGCAGTAAAATCGCAAAAAACGCGAGTTCTTCACGACCCGAGTGAAAAATCCGCCTATGAGCGAGATTCCTATCTAAAACGAGTATTTAGTTGCTAAACGGTTTAGAAATGCGATCGAAAATACGATCCATGTTTTTTGTATGAAGAAAAAACGGTTTTCAAAATTCCGATAAAGGTCGGGTTCGTACAGAGGGAAGTTCAGGCGCGTGTACAAACAAAAATACATCACAGAAGTTCAATGTGAAAAAATAGCATGAAGTTCAACTTCTACGCTGAATGAATTTCAGATGAAAAACTTTCAAAATCGTCGCGAGTATGAAAAAATGATCAACACGGGAAAGTTGCGTGTTTACAGCAGCTTTCCATCGGTATATCACCCGCTCAATTCCCATGTGTCGGGTGGAGAGCTACGAGCAGTGGATGGAGATCTACGAGCAAAAAAATCACGTGAAAAACAGAGTGAAGTTCAGGTACACGCACCAAGAAATTCAGGTTCTTCACGCGGTGCATTTTCGAAGAATCTGTTTCGCGGTAGAGGCAGAACGAATGATCCCGCCGTTTTCAGGATTACTTGAAAACGGCTAGGAATCAGAGAAACCATCAACATGAAAGAGTTTCGCATTTTCCGTAGCTTTTCAGCGGTATATTATTTGCCCAATTCCAATAAAGTTCGTAGAAATTACGCCGAAAATACGTTTTTCGCCATTTTCAAAACTGACTTAAGACCGTAAATAATTGGGAGAAACAATACATACCAAAAAGTTTCGCATTTTTTCAAGCTTTCCAACGCCATATCATTTGCTGCATTCGGGTGTACGGTTAAAAAATTAGCTCGAAAATACGAACTCGATAGGACTTGGACCATTTTCTAAATTACTCTTAATCCATTCAAAATTAGAAAAAACTTTCCAGATGAAAAAGTAGCGCATTTTCATAAGCTTTCCAACGCCATAGCATATGGATCCATTGGATTAGCCGTTTAGAAATGACATCGAAAAAACGAACTCAATTGTTCGGTTTACGAAATTTTACGTTTTTTCAAATTACTCTTTAACCATAGGGAATTAGAAAAAACTTTCAACATGTGGAAGGAGCGGTTTTGCAGCAGCTTGCCAACGCTATATTATATGCCTCATTCCGATAAATGGTTTAGAAATGCGATCGAAAATATGATTCACGTTTTTGTGCAAAGAAAAAACGGTTTTTAAAACTGCTTTTAAACCGCTTATATTTTGCCAAAAAATTAAGTTGCGTCATGATATTGGTTCCCATAGCTTTCCAACGATATATAGCAAGCCCTATTTGGGCAATGTTGCGGGAATTTTAACCTAGTTCACAGAGAAGGTCAGGTGCGTTACTCAGGCAGTTCAGGTTGTGATCAGAATATTATTCTGATCCCGTGATCAGAATAGTGATTATA
>NC_041381.1:63079928-63082459 GCF_002162155.2 Triticum dicoccoides
ATCGATCTTTCTTCTTTCAGCCCTCTGGATCGAACCTAAGAAGTTGAAGGAAGGCATAAAGTACAACATCGATGCAATCTGCCTATGCTCGTGTCGCGGTTGATGAAGTGGTGGCAGAATATTCGGGGCTACAACTTGACATTCCTGGAGGTGACGACGAGCGCACACTGGGACAAGCCATTCATCGTATCATTCTATGAAGAAAGGATTGCATCGTCTTTCCAAGGCCACCGACACTGCGTCCGTCGGTTCCTCCTCCAAGTCCGCCACCGCGTCAGCAGTTGACTCCAGCTCCTCCAAGTCAGCCACCGCCACCGCCTCTGCAGACTCCTGCTCCTCCAAGTCAGCCAACGAGTGAGCCCACTCCTGCTCCTCCAAGTCCGGCACCACCGCGTGAGCCCACTCCTCCTCCAAGTCCGACACCGCCTCGTGAGTCCACTCCTTCTCCTCCAAGTCTGGCACCGCGTCAGCCTAGTCCAACTCCTCCAAGTCGTCAGGCACCGCGTCAGGCATCTCTGCCGCCTGAGCAACAGCGAAAGAGAGCCGCCGCAGCTCCGGTGGCTAGCGGTACAAATACATGAGGCAACAAATCCCAATATGTTCCTTACGACCTGAATTGATGAGGAAAACGAAGCCGAAGTGCGGGCCCAACCGGATGCCCATTTGGACCGGAACTGCCACCACCACCAAAGGAGATTTTCCCTGACCATATTGTTGAGCACTTCATTCGTATGGCTAGAGCACCAGCTCCCCCGCGTGTTGACTCTAACTATGAGCGCCAAATCAAGAAGTTATTTCAAGCACAAAAAAAGGAGTCGAGCTCGAGCTCAAGCCAAGGAGCTGCGAAAAAAGCGGGAAAACTGTTCCCCAGGTGGGAGAACAGGCAGTGCAATCGATCCCCCACCCCCCCGCTCATTGTACCATCAACACATGTGAGTACTTGCGCCGATCTGCCGGTAATAACCGACGCTCATAGAAGGGTGGCTGAAGAGGCCGGTGTCACTGCGGAACAACTCCTAGAGCTCGAGCCCATACCAAGGATTACAGAGGAGGAAGTAAAACGAAAATATGCCCACGGCCAATCTTTGGTCAAGCCTGAGGAGGTCAAGAATCTCTTAACCAGAATGTATAAATTGCATCAATGGTGCATGAATTAAACCAAGACTATTGATCGTGAGTCCCTCATGGTGAAAACCAAGGAAGAATATTACTATAATGAAATGGCTCCGTATGTCGAGTTTACAGAACTGTTTCAATTATTCAATCAAGATGCACTCGACAAATCCCTCATCAGTTGCTATTGTATGTAATTGATTTCTTTATGTAATTTAATAATTAAGTCTCTAGATAGCTCTAGTGCTCGTTGATCATTACCTGTAATTATCCTCACTATATTCTTTTATATGGCATTATGCAGAATGAAGATGTATGAAATGAAAAAAGTTGGACGCTATGGCATTGGGTTCATTGACCCAAATACCATTAATGAAGAGACATGGTCACAGGAATTCTATCGAAAAGAGACAGAGAAAAGCTTGCTAGAGTTCTTGAAGCGCCTAAATGCCTGTCCAGATATACTACTTCCTTACAACTTTGGTGAGTCACACTGTCTTGTACTACAGATTCTGTTTTTGCTTACTAGCTAGATGTTAATAAGTGTATAGGGGGTTTATGGTACTTGATGAGTTATGCACATGCCCACTTAATTATACATGCAAACATGTGATGCAGTTTTCACTAGATCTTGTTAATCATTAAAGTTGACGAGGGAACAATTGAAGTACTCGACTCACTACTGAAAGAAGTTACTGACTACGCAATCGTGAAGGGGATGGTCAACAGGTAATTTCAATCATTATCGAACTATATGTCGGCCTCTTTAAGTTCGTCATTTCCTGATATCAACTAATTTATTCATTTTCTTTGCCAGCGGACAGGGCTTGGGAAAGGTTCATCAAACAGGTTGATGGCCAAATGGAAACAAACGCTTCACTGGTATCGACCAAAGGTAATTAATTAAGTAGTACTAGTTAGCTAGCTAACATCTCTTTAATTCTAGTTTCAATACCATTAATTAACATGCTTGATTAATTATTATCTGATTGAATTCTATTCAATCAAAGGCCCTGAAGCAGGCGCCGAGGAATGATTTATGTGCATACTACATTTGCAAGAACATTTGTATGATGACGTACGAAAGGAGCAAACCTGAAAGAGACCAATTGGTACGTTTGCCAGAACACAATTCACAACTTTTACATCATTATCTAATATATACACACACAACTAATATACATGCATATTGATCTCCTTCTTTAAAGATGAAGGACATGCAGGATCAGCTCCTACCAGAGAATAGCGTACGAGCGATTCAAGAGGAAATAGCGGGATTTTTGCTCAACTAGGTCATCGATCCCAAAGGAGAATTCTATTACCCGCTACTGAAGTAATTCCTCCATGTAATGATCTGCATGCAAATTGTAGGAGAAATTGTATATACCAACTTGTGTGTGTGTGTGTGTGTGTGTGTG